>NC_134267.1:242362743-242633690 GCF_031893055.1 Leptodactylus fuscus
TTGACATCACCATACCAGACCTACTAACATCACTATACCGGACCTAGTGACATCACTATACCAGACCTAGTGACATCACTATACCGGACCTAGTGACATCACTATACCAGACCTAGTGACATCACTATACCGGACCCTAGTGACATCACTATACCGGACCTAGTGACATCACTATACCAGACCTACTAGACATCACTATACCGGGACCTAGTGACAATCACTATACCGGACCTAGTGACATCACTATACCGGACCTAGTGACATCACTATACCGGACCTAGTGACATCACTATACCGGACCTAGTGACATCACTATACCGGACCTAGTGACATCACTATACCGGACCTAGTGACATCACTATACCGGACCTAGTGACATCACTATACCGGACCTAGTGACATCACTATACCGGACCTAGCTGAACATCACTATACCGGACCTAGTGACATCACTATACCGGACCTAGTGACTATCCGACCTAGTGACATCACTATACCGGACCTAGTGACATCACTATACCGGACCTACGTGACATCACTATACCGGACCTAGTGACATCACTATACCGGACCTAGTGACATCACTATACCGGACCTAGTGACATCACTATACCGGACCTAGTGACATCACTATACCGGACCTAGTGACATCACTATACCGGACCTAGTGACATCACTATACCGGACCTAGTGACATCACTATACCGGACCTAGTGACATCACTATACCGGACCTAGTGACATCACTATACCGGACCTAGTGACATCACTATACCGGACCTAGTGACATCACTATACCGGACCTAGTGACATCACTATACCGGACCTAGTGACATCACTATACCGGACCTAGTGACATCACTATACCGGACCTAGTGACATCACTATACCGGACCTAGTGACATCACTATACCGGACCTAGTGACATCACTATACCGGACCTACGTGACATCACTATACCGGACCTAGTGACATCACTATACCGGACCTAGTGACATCACTATACCGGACCTAGTGACATCACTATACCGACCTAGTGACATCACTATACCGGACCTAGTGACATCACTATACCGGACCTAGTGACATCACTATACCGGACCTAGTGACATCACTATACCGGACCTAGTGACATCACTATACCGGACCTAGTGACATCACTATACCGGACCTAGTGACATCACTATACCGACCTAGTGACATCACTATACCGGACCTAGTGACATCACTATACCGGACCTAGTGACATCACTATACCGGACCTAGTGACATCACTATACCGGACCTAGTGACATCACTATACCGGACCTAGTGACATCACTATACGGACCTAGTGACGTCACTATACCGGACCTAGTGACATCACTATACCGGACCTAGTGACGTCACTATACCGGACCTAGTGACGTCACTATACCGAACCTAGTGACGTCACTATACCGGACCTAGTGACAGTCACTATACCGGACCTAGTGACGTCACTATACCGGACCTAGTGACATCACTATACCAGACCTAGTGACATCACTATACCGGACCTACGTACATCACTATACCAGGACCTAGTGACATCACTATTACCAGGACCTAGTGACATCACTATACCGGACCTAGTGACATCACTATACCGAAGTGACATCACTATACCGGACCTAGTGACGTCACTATACCGGACCTAGTGACGTCACTACACCGGACCTAGTGACGTCACTACTACCGGACCTAGTGACGTCACTACACCGGACCTAGTGACGTCACTACACCGGACCTAGTGACGTCACTACACCGGACCTAGTGACGTCACTACACCGGACCTAGTGACGTCACTACACCGGACCTAGTGACGTCACTACACCGGACCTAGTGACGTCACTACACCGGACCTAGTGACGTCACTACACACCGGACCTAGTGACGTCACTATACCGGGACCTAGTGACGTCACTACACCGGACCTAGTGACGTCACTTCGACCTATACCGGGACCTAGTGACGTCACTACACCGGACCTAGTGACGTCACTATACGGACCTAGTGACGTCACTACACCGGACCTAGTGACGTCACTACACCGGACCTACGTGACGTCACTACACCGGACCTAGTGACGTCACTACACCGGACCTAGTGACGTCACTACAACACCGGACCTAGTGACGTCACTACACCGGACCTAGTGACGTCACTACACCGGACCTAGTGACGTCACTTACACCGGACCTAGCTGACGTCACTAACACCGGACCTAGTGACGTCACTACTACCCGGACCTAGTGACGTCACTATACCGGACCTAGTGACGTCACTATACCGGACCTAGTGACGTCACTCTACCGGACCTAGTGACGTCACTATACCGGACCTAGTGACGTCACTATACCGGACCTAGTGACGTCACTATACCGGACCTAGTGACGTCACTATACCGGACCTAGTGACGTCACTATACCGGACCTAGTGACGTCACTATACCGGACCTAGTGACGTCACTATACCGGACCTAGTGACGTCACTCATACCGGACCTAGTGACGTCACCATACCGGACCTAGTGACGTCACCATACCGGACCTAGTGACGTCACCTATACCGGACCTAGTGACGTCACCATACCGACCTAGTGACGTCACCTATACCGGACCTAGTGACGTCACCATACCGGACCTAGTGACGTCACCATACCGGACCTAGTGACGTCACCATACCGGACCTAGTGACGTCACCATACCGGACCTAGTGACGTCACCATACCGGACCTAGTGACGTCACCATACCGGACCTAGTGACGTCACCATACCGGACCTAGTGACGTCACCATACCGGACCTAGTGACGTCACCATACCGGACCTAGTGACGTCACCATACCGGACCTAGTGACGTCACCATACCGGACCTAGTGACGTCACCATACCGGACCTAGTGACGTCACCATACCGGACCTAGTGACGTCACCATACCGGACCTAGTGACGTCACTATACCGGACCTAGTGACGTCACTATACCGGACCTACTGACTTCACTATAACCGGACCTAGTGACATCACTATACCGGACCTAGTGACATCACTATTACCGGACCTAGTGACATCATTATACCGGACCTAGTGACATCACTATACCGGACCTAGTGACATCACTATACCGGACCTAGTGACATCACTATACCGGACCTAGTGACATCACTATACCGGACCTACTGACATCACTATACCGACCTAGTGACATCACCATACCGGACCTACTGACATCACCATACCGGACCTACTGACATCACCATACCGGACCTAGTGACATCACGATACCGGACCTAGTGACATCACCATACCGGACCTAGTGACATCACCATACCGGACCTAGTGACATCACCATACCGGACCTAGTGACATCACCATACCGGACCTAGTGACATCACCATACCGGACCTAGTGACATCACCATACCGGACCTAGTGACATCACCATACCGGACCTAGTGACATCACCATACCGGACCTAGTGACATCACCATACCGGACCTAGTGACATCACCATACCGGACCTAGTGACATCACCATACCGGACCTAGTGACATCACCATACCGGAACTAGTGACATCACCATACCGGACCTAGTGACATCACCATACCGGACCTAGTGACATCACCATACCGGACCTAGTGACATCACCATACCGGACCTAGTGACATCACTATACCGGACCTAGTGACATCACTATACCGGACCTAGTGACATCACTATACCGGACCTAGTGACATCACTACACCGGACCTAGTGACATCACTATACTAGACCTACTGACATCACTATACCGGACCTAGTGACATCACCATACCAGACCTACTAACATCACTATACCGGACCTAGTGACATCACTATACCAGACCTAGTGACATCACTATACCGGACCTAGTGACATCACTATACCAGACCTAGTGACATCACTATACCGGACCTAGTGACATCACTATACCAGACCTAGTGACATCACTATACCGGACCTAGTGACATCACTATACCGGACCTAGTGACATCACTATACCAGACCTACTGACATCACTATACCGGACCTAGTGACATCACTATACCGGACCTAGTGACATCACTATACCGGACCTAGTGACATCACTATACCGGACCTAGTGACATCACTATACCGGACCTAGTGACATCACTATACCGGACCTAGTGACATCACTATACCGGACCTAGTGACATCACTATACCGGACCTAGCTGACATCACTATACCGGACCTACTGACATCACTATACCGGACCTACTGACATCACTATACCGGACCTAGTGACATCACTCTACCAGACCTAGTGACATCACTATACCGGACCTAGTGACATCACTATACCAGACCTACTGACATCACTATACCGGACCTAGTGACATCACTATACCGGACCTAGTGACATCACTATACCGGACCTAGTGACATCACTATACCGGACCTACTAACATCACTATACCAGACCTAGTGACATCACTATACCAGACCTAGTGACATCACTATACCGGACCTAGTGACGTCACTATACCAGACCTAGTGACATCACTATACCAGACCTAGTGACATCACTATACCGGACCTACTAACATCACTATACCAGACCTAGTGACATCACTATACCAGACCTAGTGACATCACTATACCGGACCTAGTGACATCACTATACTGAAGTGACATCACTATACCGGACCTAGTGACGTCACTATACCGGACCTAGTGACGTCACTATACCGGACCTAGTGACGTCACTATACCGGACCTAGTGACGTCACTATACCGGACCTAGTGACTTCACTATACCGGACCTAGTGACGTCACTATACCGGACCTAGTGACGTCACTATACCGGACCTAGTGACGTCACTATACCGGACCTAGTGACGTCACTATACCGGACCTAGTGACGTCACTATACCGGACCTAGTGACGTCACTATACCGGACCTAGTGACGTCACTATACCGGACCTAGTGACGTCACTATACCGGACCTAGTGACGTCACTATACCGGACCTAGTGACGTCACTGTACCGGACCTAGTGACGTCACTGTACCGGACCTACTGACGTCACTGTACCGGACCTAGTGACGTCACTGTACCGGACCTAGTGACGTCACTGTACCGGACCTAGTGACGTCACTGTACCGGACCTAGTGACGTCACTGTACCGGACCTAGTGACGTCACTGTACCGGACCTACTGACGTCACTATACCGGACCTAGTGACGTCACTATACCGGACCTAGTGACGTCACTATACCGGACCTAGTGACGTCACTATACCAGACCTAGTGAAATCACTATACCGGACCTAGTGATATCACTATACCGGACGTAGTGACATCACTATACCAGACCTACTAACATCACTATACCGGACCTAGTGACATCACTACACCGGACCTAGTGACATCACTATACCAGACCTAGTGACATCACTATACCAGACCTAGTGACATCACTATACCAGACCTACTGACATCACTATACCGGACCTAGTGACATCACCATACCAGACCTACTAACATCACTATACCGGACCTACTGACATCACTATACCAGACCTAGTGACATCACTATACCGGACCTAGTGACATCACTATACCGGACCTACTGACATCACTATACCGGACCTAGTGACATCACCATACCAGACCTAGTGACATCACTACACCAGACCTAGTGACATCACTATACCGGACCTAGTGACATCACCACACCAGACCTAGTGACATCACTATACCGGACCTACTAACATCACTATACCGGACCTAGTGACATCACTATACCGGACCTAGTGACATCACTACACCGGACCTAGTGACATCACTACACCAGACCTAGTGACATCACTATACCGGACCTAGTGACATCACTATACCGGACCTAGTGACATCACTATACCGGACCTAGTGACATCACTATACCGGACCTAGTGACATCACTATACCAGACCTACTAACATCACTATACCGGACCTACTGACATCACTATACCGGACCTAGTGACATCACTACACCGGACCTAGTGACATCACTATACCGGACCTACTGACATCACTATACCGGACCTAGTGACATCACTATACCGGACCTAGTGACATCACTATACCGGACCTACTGACATCACTATACCGGACCTAGCGACATCACTATACCGGACCTAGTGACATCACTATACCAGACCTAGTGACATCACTATACCAGACCTAGTGACATCACTATACCAGACCTACTGACATCACTATACCGGACCTAGTGACATCACCATACCAGACCTACTAACATCACTATACCGGACCTACTGACATCACTATACCAGACCTAGTGACATCACTATACCGGACCTAGTGACATCACTATACCGGACCTACTGACATCACTATACCGGACCTAGTGACATCACCATACCAGACCTAGTGACATCACTACACCAGACCTAGTGACATCACTATACCGGACCTAGTGACATCACCATACCAGACCTAGTGACATCACTATACCGGACCTACTAACATCACTATACCGGACCTAGTGACATCACTACACCGGACCTAGTGACATCACTACACCGGACCTAGTGACATCACTACACCGGACCTAGTGACATCACTACACCGGACCTAGTGACATCACTACACCGGACCTAGTGACATCACTACACCGGACCTAGTGACATCACTATACCGGACCTAGTGACATCACTATACCGGACCTAGTGACATCACTATACCGGACCTAGTGACATCACTATACCGGACCTAGTGACATCACTATACCGGACCTACTGACATCACTATACCGGACCTACTGACATCACTATACCGGACCTAGTGACATCACTACACCGGACCTAGTGACATCACTATACCGGACCTACTGACATCACTATACCGGACCTAGTGACATCACTATACCGGACCTAGTGACATCACTATACCGGACCTACTGACATCACTATACCGGACCTAGCGACATCACTATACCGGACCTAGCGACATCACTATACCGGACCTAGTGACATCACTATACCGGACCTACTGACATCACTATACCGGACCTACTGACATCACTATACCGGACCTAGTGACATCACTATATCGGACCTAGTGACATCACTATACCGGACCTAGTGACATCACTATACCGGACCTAGTGACATCACTATACCGGACCTAGTGACATCACTATACCGGACCTAGTGACATCACTATACCGGACCTAGTGACATCACTATACCGGACCTAGTGACATCACTATACCGGACCTAGTGACATCACTATACCGGACCTAGTGACATCACTATACCGGACCTAGTGACATCACTATACCGGACCTAGTGACATCACTATACCGGACCTAGTGACATCACTATACCGGACCTAGTGACATCACTATACCGGACCTACTGACATCACTATACCGGACCTAGTGACATCACTATACCGGACCTAGTGACATCACTATACCGGACCTAGTGACATCACTATACCGGACCTAGTGACATCACTATACCGGACCTACTGACATCACTATACCGGACCTAGTGACATCACTATACCGGACCTAGTGACATCACTATACCGGACCTAGTGACATCGCTATACCAGACCTACTGACATCACTATACCGGACCTAGTGACATCACTATACCAGACCTAGTGACATCACTATACCAGACCTACTGACATCACTATACCGGACCTAGTGACATCACCATACCAGACCTACTAACATCACTATACCGGACCTACTGACATCACTATACCAGACCTAGTGACATCACTATACCGGACCTAGTGACATCACTATACCGGACCTACTGACATCACTATACCGGACCTAGTGACATCACCATACCAGACCTAGTGACATCACTACACCAGACCTAGTGACATCACTATACCGGACCTAGTGACATCACCATACCAGACCTAGTGACATCACTACACCAGACCTAGTGACATCACTATACCGGACCTACTAACATCACTATACCGGACCTAGTGACATCACTATACCGGACCTAGTGACATCACTATACCGGACCTAGTGACATCACTACACCAGACCTAGTGACATCACTATACCGGACCTAGTGACATCACTATACCGGACCTAGTGACATCACTATACCGGACCTAGTGACATCACTATACCGGACCTAGTGAAATCACTATACCAGACCTACTAACATCACTATACCGGACCTACTGACATCACTATACCGGACCTAGTGACATCACTACACCGGACCTAGTGACATCACTATACCGGACCTACTGACATCACTATACCAGACCTAGTGACATCACTATACCGGACCTAGTGACATCACTATACCGGACCTACTGACATCACTATACCGGACCTAGCGACATCACTATACCGGACCTAGTGACATCACTATACCAGACCTAGTGACATCACTATACCAGACCTACTAACATCACTATACCGGACCTACTGACATCACTATACCGGACCTAGTGACATCACTATATCGGACCTAGTGACATCACTATACCGGACCTAGTGACATCACTATACCGGACCTAGTGACATCACTATACCGGACCTACTGACATCACTATACCGTACCTAGTGACATCACTATACCGGACCTAGTGACATCACTATACCGGACCTAGTGACATCACTATACCGGACCTAGTGACATCACTATACCGGACCTACTGACATCACTATACCGGACCTAGTGACATCACTCTACCGGACCTAGTGACATCACTCTACCGGACCTAGTGACATCACTATACCGGACCTAGTGACATCACTATACCGGACCTACTGACATCACTATACCGGACCTAGTGACATCAATATACCGGACCTAGTGACATCACTATACCGGACCTAGTGACATCACTATACCGGACCTAGTGACATCACTATACCGGACCTAGTGACATCAGTATACCGGACCTAGTGACATCACTATACCGGACCTAGTGACATCACTATACCGGACCTAGTGACATCACTATACCGGACCTAGTGACATCACTATACCGGACCTAGTGACATCACTATACCGGACCTAGTGACATCAGTACACCGGACATAGTGACATCACTACACCGGACCTAGTGACATCACTACACCGGACCTAGTGACATCACTATACCGGACCTACTGACATCACTATACCGGACCTAGTGACATCACCATACCAGACCTAGTGACATCACTACACCAGACCTTGTGACATCACTATACCGGACCTAGTGACATCACCATACCAGACCTAGTGACATCACTACACCAGACCTAGTGACATCACTATACCGGACCTACTAACATCACTATACCGGACCTAGTGACATCACTATACCGGACCTAGTGACATCACTATACCGGACCTAGTGACATCACTACACCAGACCTAGTGACATCACTATACCGGACCTAGTGACATCACTATACCGGACCTAGTGACATCACTATACCGGACCTAGTGACATCACTATACCGGACCTAGTGACATCACTATACCGGACCTAGTGACATCACTATACCAGACCTACTAACATCACTATACCGGACCTACTGACATCACTATACCGGACCTAGTGACATCACTACACCAGACCTAGTGACATCACTATACCGGACCTACTGACATCACTATACCAGACCTAGTGACATCACTATACCGGACCTAGTGACATCACTATACCGGACCTACTGACATCACTATACCAGACCTAGCGACATCACTATACCGGACCTAGTGACATCACTATACCAGACCTAGTGACATCACTATACCGGACCTACTGACATCACTATACCGGACCTAGTGACATCACTATATCGGACCTAGTGACATCACTATACCGGACCTAGTGACATCACTATACCGGACCTAGTGACATCACTATACCGGACCTAGTGACATCACTATACCGGACCTAGTGACATCACTATACCGGACCTAGTGACATCACTATACCGGACCTAGTGACATCACTATACCGGACCTAGTGACATCACTATACCGGACCTAGTGACATCACTATACCGGACCTAGTGACATCACTATACCGGACCTAGTGACATCACTATACCGGACCTAGTGACATCACTATACCGGACCTAGTGACATCACTATACCAGACCTACTAACATCACTATACCGGACCTAGTGACATCACTATACCGGACCTAGTGACATCACTATACCGGACCTAGTGACATCGCTATACCAGACCTACTAACATCACTATACCGGACCTAGTGACATCACTATACCAGACCTAGTGACATCACTATACCAGACCTACTGACATCACTATACCGGACCTAGTGACATCACCATACCAGACCTACTAACATCACTATACCGGACCTACTGACATCACTATACCAGACCTAGTGACATCACTATACCGGACCTAGTGACATCACTATACCGGACCTACTGACATCACTATACCGGACCTAGTGACATCACCATACCAGACCTAGTGACATCACTACACCAGACCTAGTGACATCACTATACCGGACCTAGTGACATCACCATACCAGACCTAGTGACATCACTACACCAGACCTAGTGACATCACTATACCGGACCTACTAACATCACTATACCGGACCTAGTGACATCACTATACCGGACCTAGTGACATCACCATACCGGACCTAGTGACATCACTACACCGGACCTAGTGACATCACTATACCGGACCTAGTGACATCACTATACCGGACCTAGTGACATCACTATACCGGACCTAGTGACATCACTATACCGGACCTAGTGACATCACTATACCGGACCTAGTGACATCACTATACCGGACCTACTGACATCACTATACCGGACCTACTGACATCACTATACCGGACCTAGTGACATCACTACACCGGACCTAGTGACATCACTACACCGGACCTACTGACATCACTATACCGGACCTAGTGACATCACTATACCGGACCTAGTGACATCACTATACCGGACCTACTGACATCACTATACCGGACCTAGCGACATCACTATACCGGACCTAGCGACATCACTATACCAGACCTAGTGACATCACTATACCGGACCTACTAACATCACTATACCGGACCTACTGACATCACTATACCGGACCTAGTGACATCACTATATCGGACCTAGTGACATCACTATACCGGACCTAGTGACATCACCATACCGGACCTAGTGACATCACCATACCGGACCTAGTGACATCACCATACCGGACCTACTGACATCACTATACCGGACCTAGTGACATCACTATACCGGACCTAGTGACATCACTATACCGGACCTAGTGACATCACTATACCGGACCTACTGACATCACTATACCGGACCTAGTGACATCACTATACCGGACCTAGTGACATCACTATACCGGACCTAGTGACATCACTATACCGGACCTAGTGACATCACTATACCGGACCTAGTGACATCACTATACCGGACCTAGTGACATCACTATACCGGACCTAGTGACATCACTATACCGGACCTAGTGACATCACCATACCGGACCTAGTGACATCACCATACCGGACCTAGTGACATCACCATACCGGACCTAGTGACATCACCATACCGGACCTAGTGACATCACCATACCGGACCTACTGACATCACCATACCGGACCTAGTGACATCACCATACCGGACCTACTGACATCACCATACCGGACCTAGTGACATCACCATACCGGACCTAGTGACATCACCATACCGGACCTAGTGACATCACCATACCGGACCTAGTGACATCACCATACCGGACCTAGTGACATCACCATACCGGACCTAGTGACATCACCATACCGGACCTAGTGACATCACCATACCGGACCTAGTGACATCACCATACCGGACCTAGTGACATCACCATACCGGACCTAGTGACATCACCATACCGGACCTAGTGACATCACCATACCGGACCTAGTGACATCACCATACCGGAACTAGTGACATCACCATACCGGACCTAGTGACATCACCATACCGGACCTAGTGACATCACCATACCGGACCTAGTGACATCACCATACCGGACCTAGTGACATCACCATACCGGACCTAGTGACATCACCATACCGGACCTAGTGACATCACTATACCGGACCTAGTGACATCACTACACCGGACCTAGTGACATCACTACACCGGACCTAGTGACATCATTATACCAGACCTACTGACATCACTATACCGGACCTAGTGACATCACCATACCAGACCTACTAACATCACTATACCGGACCTAGTGACATCACTATACCAGACCTAGTGACATCACTATACCGGACCTAGTGACATCACTATACCAGACCTAGTGACATCACTATACCGGACCTAGTGACATCACTATACCGGACCTAGTGACATCACTATACCAGACCTACTAACATCACTATACCGGACCTAGTGACATCACTATACCGGACCTAGTGACATCACTATACCGGACCTAGTGACATCACTATACCGGACCTAGTGACATCACTATACCGGACCTAGTGACATCACTATACCGGACCTAGTGACATCACTATACCGGACCTAGTGACATCACTATACCGGACCTAGTGACATCACTATACCGGACCTAGTGACATCACTATACCGGACCTACTGACATCACTATACCGGACCTACTAACATCACTATACCGGACCTAGTGACATCACTCTACCAGACCTAGTGACATCACTATACCGGACCTAGTGACATCACTATACCAGACCTACTAACATCACTATACCGGACCTAGTGACATCACTATACCGGACCTAGTGACATCACTATACCGGACCTAGTGACATCACTATACCGGACCTAGTGACATCACTATACCGGACCTAGTGACATCACTATACCGGACCTAGTGACATCACTATACCGGACCTACTGACATCACTATACCGGACCTAGTGACATCACTCTACCGGACCTAGTGACATCACTATACCGGACCTAGTGACATCACTATACCGGACCTAGTGACATCACTATACCGGACCTAGTGACATCACTATACCGGACCTAGTGACATCACTATACCGGACCTAGTGACATCACTATACCGGACCTAGTGACATCACTATACCGGACCTAGTGACATCACTATACCGGACCTAGTGACATCAGTATACCGGACCTAGTGACATCAGTATACCGGACCTAGTGACATCACTATACCGGACCTAGTGACATCACTATACCGGACCTAGTGACATCACTATACCGGACCTAGTGACATCACTATACCGGACCTAGTGACATCACTATACCGGACCTAGTGACATCACTATACCGGACCTAGTGACATCACTATACCGGACCTAGTGACATCACTATACCGGACCTACTGACATCACTATACCGGACCTAGTGACATCACTATACCGGACCTACTGACATCACTATACCGGACCTAGTGACATCACTATACCGGACCTAGTGACATCACTATACCGGACCTAGTGACATCACTATACCGGACCTAGTGACATCACTATACCGGACCTAGTGACATCACTATACCGGACCTAGTGACATCACTATACCGGACCTAGTGACATCAGTATACCGGACCTAGTGACATCACTATACCGGACCTAGTGACATCAGTATACCGGACCTAGTGACATCAGTATACCGGACCTAGTGACATCACTATACCGGACCTAGTGACATCACTATACCGGACCTAGTGACATCACTATACCGGACCTAGTGACATCACTATACCGGACCTAGTGACATCACTATACCGAACCTAGTGACATCACTATACCGGACCTAGTGACGTCACTATACCGGACCTAGTGACGTCACTATACCGGACCTAGTGACGTCACTATACCGGACCTAGTGACGTCACTATACCGAACCTAGTGACATCACTATACCGGACCTAGTGACATCACTATACCGGACCTAGTGACGTCACTATACCGGACCTAGTGACGTCACTATACCAGACCTAGTGACATCACTATACCGGACCTACTAACATCACTATACCAGACCTAGTGACATCACTATACCAGACCTAGTGACATCACTATACCGGACCTAGTGACATCACTATACCGAAGTGACATCACTATACCGGACCTAGTGACGTCACTATACCGGACCTAGTGACGTCACTATACCGGACCTAGTGACGTCACTATACCGGACCTAGTGACGTCACTATACCGGACCTAGTGACGTCACTATACCGGACCTCGTGACTTCACTATACCGGACCTAGTGACGTCACTATACCGGACCTAGTGACGTCACTATACCGGACCTAGTGACGTCACTATACCGGACCTAGTGACGTCACTATACCGGACCTAGTGACGTCACTATACCGGACCTAGTGACGTCACTATACCGGACCTAGTGACGTCACTATACCGGACCTAGTGACGTCACTATACCGGACCTAGTGACGTCACTACACCGGACCTAGTGACGTCACTATACGGGACCTAGTGACGTCACTACACCGGACCTAGTGACGTCACTACACCGGACCTACTGACGTCACTACACCGGACCTAGTGACGTCACTACACCGGACCTAGTGACGTCACTACACCGGACCTAGTGACGTCACTACACCGGACCTAGTGACGTCACTACACCGGACCTAGTGACGTCACTACACCGGACCTACTGACGTCACTACACCGGACCTAGTGACGTCACTACACCGGACCTAGTGACGTCACTATACCGGACCTAGTGACGTCACTATACCGGACCTAGTGACGTCACTCTACCGGACCTAGTGACGTCACCATACCGGACCTAGTGACGTCACCATACCGGACCTAGTGACGTCACCATACCGGACCTAGTGACGTCACCATACCGGACCTAGTGACGTCACCATACCGGACCTAGTGACGTCACCATACCGGACCTAGTGACGTCACCATACCGGACCTAGTGACGTCACCATACCGGACCTAGTGACGTCACCATACCGGACCTAGTGACGTCACCATACCGGACCTAGTGACGTCACCATACCGGACCTAGTGACGTCACCATACCGGACCTAGTGACGTCACCATACCGGACCTAGTGACGTCACCATACCGGACCTAGTGACGTCACCATACCGGACCTAGTGACGTCACCATACCGGACCTAGTGACGTCACCATACCGGACCTAGTGACGTCACCATACCGGACCTAGTGACGTCACCATACCGGACCTAGTGACGTCACCATACCGGACCTAGTGACGTCACCATACCGGACCTAGTGACGTCACTATACCGGACCTAGTGACGTCACTATACCGGACCTAGTGACGTCACTATACCGGACCTAGTGACGTCACTATACCGGACCTAGTGACATCACTATACCGGACCTACTGACATCACTATACCGGACCTAGTGACATCACTATACCGGACCTAGTGACATCACTATACCGGACCTAGTG
Organism: Leptodactylus fuscus; assembly: GCF_031893055.1. Lineage (NCBI taxonomy): Eukaryota > Metazoa > Chordata > Amphibia > Anura > Leptodactylidae > Leptodactylus > Leptodactylus fuscus. Next base: position 242,378,240 of record NC_134267.1, read on the forward strand.
ACATCATTATACCGGACCTAGTGACATCACTATACCGGACCTAGTGACATCACCATACCGGACCTAGTGACATCACTATACCGGACCTAGTGACATCACCATACCGGACCTACTGACATCACCATACCGGACCTAGTGACATCACCATACCGGACCTACTGACATCACCATACCGGACCTAGTGACATCACCATACCGGACCTAGTGACATCACCATACCGGACCTAGTGACATCACCATACCGGACCTAGTGACATCACCATACCGGACCTAGTGACATCACCATACCGGACCTAGTGACATCACCATACCGGACCTAGTGACATCACCATACCGGACCTAGTGACATCACCATACCGGACCTAGTGACATCACCATACCGGACCTAGTGACATCACCATACCGGACCTAGTGACATCACCATACCGGACCTAGTGACATCACCATACCGGACCTAGTGACATCACCATACCGGACCTAGTGACATCACCATACCGGACCTAGTGACATCACCATACCGGAACTAGTGACATCACCATACCGGACCTAGTGACATCACCATACCGGACCTAGTGACATCACCATACCGGACCTAGTGACATCACCATACCGGACCTAGTGACATCACTATACCGGACCTAGTGACATCACTATACCGGACCTAGTGACATCACTATACCGGACCTAGTGACATCACTATACCGGACCTAGTGACATCACTACACCGGACCTAGTGACATCACTATACTAGACCTACTGACATCACTATACCGGACCTAGTGACATCACCATACCAGACCTACTAACATCACTATACCGGACCTAGTGACATCACTATACCAGACCTAGTGACATCACTATACCGGACCTAGTGACATCACTATACCAGACCTAGTGACATCACTATACCGGACCTAGTGACATCACTATACCAGACCTAGTGACATCACTATACCAGACCTACTAACATCACTATACCGGACCTAGTGACATCACTATACCGGACCTAGTGACATCACTATACCGGACCTAGTGACATCACTATACCGGACCTAGTGACATCACTATACCGGACCTAGTGACATCACTATACCGGACCTAGTGACATCACTATACCGGACCTAGTGACATCACTATACCGGACCTAGTGACATCACTATACCGGACCTAGTGACATCACTATACCGGACCTAGTGACATCACTATACCAGACCTACTAACATCACTATACCGGACCTAGTGACATCACTCTACCAGACCTAGTGACATCACTCTACCGGACCTAGTGACATCACTATACCGGACCTAGTGACATCACTATACCGGACCTAGTGACATCACTATACCGGACCTAGTGACATCACTATACCGGACCTAGTGACATCACTATACCGGACCTAGTGACATCACTATACCGGACCTAGTGACATCACTATACCGGACCTAGTGACATCACTATACCGGACCTAGTGACATCAGTATACCGGACCTAGTGACATCACTATACCGGACCTAGTGACATCACTATACCGGACCTAGTGACATCACTATACCGGACCTAGTGACATCACTATACCGGACCTAGTGACATCACTATACCGGACCTAGTGACATCACTATACCGGACCTAGTGACATCACTATACCGGACCTAGTGACATCACTATACCGGACCTAGTGACATCACTATACCGGACCTACTGACATCACTATACCGGACCTAGTGACATCACTATACCGGACCTAGTGACATCACTATACCGGACCTAGTGACATCACTATACCGGACCTAGTGACATCACTATACCGGACCTAGTGACATCACTATACCGGACCTAGTGACATCACTATACCGGACCTAGTGACATCAGTATACCGGACCTAGTGACATCACTATACCGGACCTAGTGACATCACTATACCGGACCTAGTGACATCAGTATACCGGACCTAGTGACATCACTATACCGGACCTAGTGACATCACTATACCGGACCTAGTGACATCACTATACCGGACCTAGTGACATCACTATACCGGACCTAGTGACATCACTATACCGAACCTAGTGACGTCACTATACCGGACCTAGTGACGTCACTATACCGGACCTAGTGACGTCACTATACCGGACCTAGTGACATCACTATACCAGACCTAGTGACATCACTATACCGAACCTAGTGACATCACTATACCGGACCTAGTGACATCACTATACCGGACCTAGTGACGTCACTATACCAGACCTAGTGACATCACTATACCAGACCTAGTGACATCACTATACCGGACCTACTAACATCACTATACCAGACCTAGTGACATCACTATACCAGACCTAGTGACATCACTATACCGGACCTAGTGACATCACTATACCGAAGTGACATCACTATACCGGACCTAGTGACGTCACTATACCGGACCTAGTGACGTCACTATACCGGACCTAGTGACGTCACTATACCGGACCTAGTGACGTCACTATACCGGACCTAGTGACGTCACTATACCGGACCTAGTGACTTCACTATACCGGACCTAGTGACGTCACTATACCGGACCTAGTGACGTCACTATACCGGACCTAGTGACGTCACTATACCGGACCTAGTGACGTCACTATACCGGACCTAGTGACGTCACTATACCGGACCTAGTGACGTCACTATACCGGACCTAGTGACGTCACTATACCGGACCTAGTGACGTCACTATACCGGACCTAGTGACGTCACTATACCGGACCTAGTGACGTCACTATACCGGACCTAGTGACGTCACTGTACCGGACCTACTGACGTCACTGTACCGGACCTAGTGACGTCACTGTACCGGACCTAGTGACGTCACTGTACCGGACCTAGTGACGTCACTGTACCGGACCTAGTGACGTCACTGTACCGGACCTAGTGACGTCACTGTACCGGACCTAGTGACGTCACTGTACCGGACCTACTGACGTCACTGTACCGGACCTAGTGACGTCACTGTACCGGACCTAGTGACGTCACTGTACCGGACCTAGTGACGTCACTATACCAGACCTAGTGAAATCACTATACCAGACCTAGTGATATCACTATACCGGACGTAGTGACATCACTATACCAGACCTACTAACATCACTATACCGGACCTAGTGACATCACTACACCGGACCTAGTGACATCACTATACCAGACCTAGTGACATCACTATACCAGACCTAGTGACATCACTATACCAGACCTACTGACATCACTATACCGGACCTAGTGACATCACCATACCAGACCTACTAACATCACTATACCGGACCTACTGACATCACTATACCAGACCTAGTGACATCACTATACCGGACCTAGTGACATCACTATACCGGACCTACTGACATCACTATACCGGACCTAGTGACATCACCATACCAGACCTAGTGACATCACTACACCAGACCTAGTGACATCACTATACCGGACCTAGTGACATCACCACACCAGACCTAGTGACATCACTATACCGGACCTACTAACATCACTATACCGGACCTAGTGACATCACTATACCGGACCTAGTGACATCACTACACCGGACCTAGTGACATCACTACACCGGACCTAGTGACATCACTATACCGGACCTAGTGACATCACTATACCGGACCTAGTGACATCACTATACCGGACCTAGTGACATCACTATACCGGACCTAGTGACATCACTATACCAGACCTACTAACATCACTATACCGGACCTACTGACATCACTATACCGGACCTAGTGACATCACTACACCGGACCTAGTGACATCAATATACCGGACCTACTGACATCACTATACCGGACCTAGTGACATCACTATACCGGACCTAGTGACATCACTATACCGGACCTACTGACATCACTATACCGGACCTAGCGACATCACTATACCGGACCTAGTGACATCACTATACCAGACCTAGTGACATCACTATACCAGACCTACTGACATCACTATACCGGACCTACTGACATCACTATACCGGACCTAGTGACATCACTATATCGGACCTAGTGACATCACTATACCGGACCTAGTGACATCACTATACCGGACCTAGTGACATCACTATACCGGACCTAGTGACATCACTATACCGGACCTAGTGACATCACTATACCGGACCTAGTGACATCACTATACCGGACCTAGTGACATCACTATACCGGACCTAGTGACATCACTATACCGGACCTAGTGACATCACTATACCGGACCTAGTGACATCACTATACCGGACCTAGTGACATCACTATACCGGACCTACTGACATCACTATACCGGACCTAGTGACATCACTATACCGGACCTAGTGACATCACTATACCGGACCTAGTGACATCACTATACCGGACCTAGTGACATCACTATACCGGACCTACTGACATCACTATACCGGACCTAGTGACATCACTATACCGGACCTAGTGACATCACTATACCGGACCTAGTGACATCGCTATACCAGACCTACTAACATCACTATACCGGACCTAGTGACATCACTATACCAGACCTAGTGACATCACTATACCAGACCTACTGACATCACTATACCGGACCTAGTGACATCACCATACCAGACCTACTAACATCACTATACCGGACCTACTGACATCACTATACCGGACCTAGTGACATCACTATACCGGACCTAGTGACATCACTATACCGGACCTACTGACATCACTATACCGGACCTAGTGACATCACTATACCGGACCTAGTGACATCACTATACCAGACCTAGTGACATCACTATACCGGACCTAGTGACATCACTATACCGGACCTACTGACATCACTATACCGGACCTAGTGACATCACTATACCGGACCTAGTGACATCACTATACCGGACCTAGTGACATCGCTATACCAGACCTACTAACATCGCTATACCGGACCTAGTGACATCACTATACCAGACCTAGTGACATCACTATACCAGACCTACTGACATCACTATACCGGACCTAGTGACATCACCATACCAGACCTACTAACATCACTATACCGGACCTACTGACATCACTATACCGGACCTAGTGACATCACTATACCGGACCTAGTGACATCACTATACCGGACCTACTGACATCACTATACCGGACCTAGTGACATCACCATACCAGACCTAGTGACATCACTACACCAGACCTAGTGACATCACTATACCGGACCTAGTGACATCACCATACCAGACCTAGTGACATCACTACACCGGACCTAGTGACATCACTATACCGGACCTACTGACATCACCATACCGGACCTAGTGACATCACTACACCGGACCTAGTGACATCACTACACCGGACCTAGTGACATCACTACACCGGACCTAGTGACATCACTACACCGGACCTAGTGACATCACTACACCGGACCTAGTGACATCACTACACCGGACCTAGTGACATCACTACACCGGACCTAGTGACATCACTATACCGGACCTAGTGACATCACTATACCGGACCTAGCGACATCACTATACCGGACCTAGCGACATCACTATACCGGACCTAGCGACATCACTATACCGGACCTAGCGACATCACTATACCGGACCTAGCGACATCACTATACCGGACCTAGCGACATCACTATACCGGACCTAGCGACATCACTATACCGGACCTACTGACATCACTATACCGGACCTAGTGACATCACCATACCAGACCTAGTGACATCACTACACCAGACCTAGTGACATCACTATACCGGACCTAGTGACATCACCACACCAGACCTAGTGACATCACTATACCGGACCTACTAACATCACTATACCGGACCTAGTGACATCACTATACCGGACCTAGTGACATCACTACACCGGACCTAGTGACATCACTACACCGGACCTAGTGACATCACTATACCGGACCTAGTGACATCACTATACCGGACCTAGTGACATCACTATACCGGACCTAGTGACATCACTATACCGGACCTAGTGACATCACTATACCAGACCTACTAACATCACTATACCGGACCTACTGACATCACTATACCGGACCTAGTGACATCACTACACCGGACCTAGTGACATCACTATACCGGACCTACTGACATCACTATACCGGACCTAGTGACATCACTATACCGGACCTAGTGACATCACTATACCGGACCTACTGACATCACTATACCGGACCTAGCGACATCACTATACCGGACCTAGTGACATCACTATACCAGACCTAGTGACATCACTATACCAGACCTACTGACATCACTATACCGGACCTACTGACATCACTATACCGGACCTAGTGACATCACTATATCGGACCTAGTGACATCACTATACCGGACCTAGTGACATCACTATACCGGACCTAGTGACATCACTATACCGGACCTAGTGACATCACTATACCGGACCTAGTGACATCACTATACCGGACCTAGTGACATCACTATACCGGACCTAGTGACATCACTATACCGGACCTAGTGACATCACTATACCGGACCTAGTGACATCACTATACCGGACCTAGTGACATCACTATACCGGACCTAGTGACATCACTATACCGGACCTACTGACATCACTATACCGGACCTAGTGACATCACTATACCGGACCTAGTGACATCACTATACCGGACCTAGTGACATCACTATACCGGACCTAGTGACATCACTATACCGGACCTACTGACATCACTATACCGGACCTAGTGACATCACTATACCGGACCTAGTGACATCACTATACCGGACCTAGTGACATCGCTATACCAGACCTACTAACATCACTATACCGGACCTAGTGACATCACTATACCAGACCTAGTGACATCACTATACCAGACCTACTGACATCACTATACCGGACCTAGTGACATCACCATACCAGACCTACTAACATCACTATACCGGACCTACTGACATCACTATACCGGACCTAGTGACATCACTATACCGGACCTAGTGACATCACTATACCGGACCTACTGACATCACTATACCGGACCTAGTGACATCACTATACCGGACCTAGTGACATCACTATACCAGACCTAGTGACATCACTATACCGGACCTAGTGACATCACTATACCGGACCTACTGACATCACTATACCGGACCTAGTGACATCACTATACCGGACCTAGTGACATCACTATACCGGACCTAGTGACATCGCTATACCAGACCTACTAACATCACTATACCGGACCTAGTGACATCACTATACCAGACCTAGTGACATCACTATACCAGACCTACTGACATCACTATACCGGACCTAGTGACATCACCATACCAGACCTACTAACATCACTATACCGGACCTACTGACATCACTATACCGGACCTAGTGACATCACTATACCGGACCTAGTGACATCACTATACCGGACCTACTGACATCACTATACCGGACCTAGTGACATCACCATACCAGACCTAGTGACATCACTACACCAGACCTAGTGACATCACTATACCGGACCTAGTGACATCACCATACCAGACCTAGTGACATCACTACACCGGACCTAGTGACATCACTATACCGGACCTACTGACATCACCATACCGGACCTAGTGACATCACCATACCGGACCTAGTGACATCACTACACCGGACCTAGTGACATCACTACACCGGACCTAGTGACATCACTACACCGGACCTAGTGACATCACTACACCGGACCTAGTGACATCACTACACCGGACCTAGTGACATCACTACACCGGACCTAGTGACATCACTACACCGGACCTACTGACATCACTACACCGGACCTAGTGACATCACTACACCGGACCTAGTGACATCACTACACCGGACCTACTGACATCACTACACCGGACCTAGTGACATCACTACACCGGACCTAGTGACATCACTACACCGGACCTACTGACATCACTACACCGGACCTAGCGACATCACTACACCGGACCTAGCGACATCACTATACCGGACCTAGCGACATCACTATACCGGACCTAGCGACATCACTATACCGGACCTAGCGACATCACTATACCGGACCTAGCGACATCACTATACCGGACCTACTGACATCACTATACCGGACCTAGTGACATCACTATACCGGACCTAGTGACATCACTATACCGGACCTACTGACATCACTATACCGGACCTAGTGACATCACTATACCGGACCTAGTGACATCACTATACCGGACCTACTGACATCACTATACCGTACCTAGTGACATCACTATACCGGACCTAGTGACATCACTATACCGGACCTAGTGACATCACTCTACCGGACCTACTGACATCACTATACCGGACCTAGTGACATCACTCTACCGGACCTAGTGACATCAGTATACCGGACCTAGTGACATCACTATACCGGACCTACTGACATCACTATACCGGACCTACTGACATCACTATACCGGACCTAGTGACATCAGTACACCGGACCTAGTGACATCAGTACACCGGACCTAGTGACATCAGTACACCGGACCTAGTGACATCAGTACACCGGACCTAGTGACATCAGTACACCGGACCTAGTGACATCACTACACCGGACCTAGTGACATCACTACACCGGACATAGTGACATCACTACACCGGACATAGTGACATCACTACACCGGACATAGTGACATCACTACACCGGACCTAGTGACATCACTACACCGGACCTAGTGACATCACTACACCGGACCTAGTGACATCACTACACCGGACCTAGTGACATCACTACACCGGACCTAGTGACATCACTACACCGGACCTAGTGACATCACCATACCGGACCTACTGACATCACTATACCGGACCTACTGACATCACTATACCGGACCTAGTGACATCACTATACCGGACCTAGTGACATCACTATACCGGACCTACTGACATCACTATACCGAACCTAGTGACATCACTACACCAGACCTAGTGACATCACTATACCGGACCTACTGACATCACTATACCAGACCTAGCGACATCACTATACCGGACCTAGCGACATCACTATACCGGACCTAGCGACATCACTATACCGGACCTACTGACATCACTATACCGGACCTACTGACATCACTACACCGGACCTAGTGACATCACTACACCGGACCTAGTGACATCACTACACCGGACCTAGTGACATCACTACACCGGACCTAGTGACATCACTACACCGGACCTAGTGACATCACTACACCGGACCTAGTGACATCACTACACCGGACCTAGTGACATCACTACACCGGACCTAGTGACATCACTACACCGGACCTAGTGACATCACTACACCGGACCTAGTGACATCACTACACCGGACCTAGTGACATCACTACACCGGACCTAGTGACATCACTACACCGGACCTAGTGACATCACTACACCGGACCTAGTGACATCACTACACCGGACCTACTGACATCACTACACCGGACCTACTGACATCACTACACCGGACCTAGTGACATCACTACACCGGACCTAGTGACATCACTATACCGGACCTAGTGACATCACTATACCGGACCTAGTGACATCACTATACCGGACCTAGTGACATCACTATACCGGACCTAGTGACATCACTATACCGGACCTAGTGACATCACTATACCGGACCTAGTGACATCACTATACCGGACCTAGTGACATCACTATACCGGACCTAGTGACATCACTATACCGGACCTAGTGACATCACTATACCGGACCTAGTGACATCACTATACCGGACCTAGTGACATCACTATACCGGACCTAGTGACATCACTATACCGGACCTAGTGACATCACTATACCGGACCTAGTGACATCACTATACCGGACCTAGTGACATCACTATACCGGACCTACTGACATCACTATACCGGACCTAGTGACATCACTATACCGGACCTAGTGACATCACTATACCGGACCTAGTGACATCGCTATACCAGACCTACTAACATCACTATACCGGACCTAGTGACATCACTATACCGGACCTAGTGACATCACTATACCGGACCTAGTGACATCACTATACCGGACCTAGTGACATCACTATACCGGACCTAGTGACATCACCATACCGGACCTACTAACATCACTATACCAGACCTAGTGACATCACTATACCAGACCTACTGACATCACTATACCGGACCTAGTGACATCACCATACCAGACCTAGTGACATCACTACACCGGACCTAGTGACATCACTACACCGGACCTAGTGACATCACCATACCGGACCTAGTGACATCACCATACCGGACCTACTAACATCACTATACCGGACCTACTGACATCACTATACCAGACCTAGTGACATCACTATACCGGACCTAGTGACATCACTATACCGGACCTACTGACATCACTATACCGGACCTAGTGACATCACCATACCAGACCTAGTGACATCACTACACCAGACCTAGTGACATCACTATACCGGACCTAGTGACATCACCATACCAGACCTAGTGACATCACTACACCAGACCTAGTGACATCACTATACCGGACCTACTAACATCACTATACCGGACCTAGTGACATCACTATACCGGACCTAGTGACATCACTACACCGGACCTAGTGACATCACTACACCGGACCTAGTGACATCACTACACCGGACCTAGTGACATCACTATACCGGACCTAGTGACATCACTATACCGGACCTAGTGACATCACTATACCGGACCTAGTGACATCACTATACCGGACCTAGTGACATCACTATACCAGACCTACTAACATTACTATACCGGACCTACTGACATCACTATACCGGACCTAGTGACATCACTACACCGGACCTAGTGACATCACTATACCGGACCTACTGACATCACTATACCAGACCTAGTGACATCACTATACCGGACCTAGTGACATCACTATACCGGACCTACTGACATCACTATACCAGACCTAGCGACATCACTATACCGGACCTAGTGACATCACTATACCAGACCTAGTGACATCACTATACCAGACCTACTAACATCACTATACCGGACCTACTGACATCACTATACCGGACCTAGTGACATCACTATACCGGACCTAGTGACATCACTATACCGGACCTAGTGACATCACTATACCGGACCTAGTGACATCACTATACCGGACCTAGTGACATCACTATACCGGACCTAGTGACATCACTATACCGGACCTAGTGACATCACTATACCGGACCTAGTGACATCACTATACCGGACCTAGTGACATCACTATACCGGACCTAGTGACATCACTATACCGGACCTAGTGACATCACTATACCGGACCTAGTGACATCACTATACCGGACCTAGTGACATCACTATACCGGACCTAGTGACATCACTATACCGGACCTAGTGACATCACTATACCAGACCTACTAACATCACTATACCGGACCTAGTGACATCACTATACCGGACCTAGTGACATCACTATACCGGACCTAGTGACATCGCTATACCAGACCTACTAACATCACTATACCGGACCTAGTGACATCACTATACCAGACCTAGTGACATCACTATACCAGACCTACTGACATCACTATACCGGACCTAGTGACATCACCATACCAGACCTACTGACATCACTATACCGGACCTACTGACATCACTATACCAGACCTAGTGACATCACTATACCGGACCTAGTGACATCACTATACCGGACCTACTGACATCACTATACCGGACCTAGTGACATCACCATACCAGACCTAGTGACATCACTACACCAGACCTAGTGACATCACTATACCGGACCTAGTGACATCACCATACCAGACCTAGTGACATCACTACACCAGACCTAGTGACATCACTATACCGGACCTACTGACATCACTATACCGGACCTAGTGACATCACTACACCGGACCTAGTGACATCACTACACCGGACCTAGTGACATCACTACACCGGACCTAGTGACATCACTATACCGAACCTAGTGACATCACTATACCGGACCTAGTGACATCACTATACCGGACCTAGTGACATCACTATACCAGACCTAGTGACATCACTATACCAGACCTACTAACATCACTATACCGGACCTACTGACATCACTATACCGGACCTAGTGACATCACTACATCAGACCTAGTGACATCACTATACCGGACCTACTGACATCACTATACCAGACCTAGTGACATCACTATACCGGACCTAGTGACATCACTATACCGGACCTACTGACATCACTATACCAGACCTAGCGACATCACTATACCGGACCTAGTGACATCACTATACCGGACCTAGTGACATCACTATACCGGACCTACTGACATCACTATACCGGACCTAGTGACATCACTATACCGGACCTAGTGACATCACTATACCGGACCTAGTGACATCACTATACCGGACCTAGTGACATCACTATACCGGACCTAGTGACATCACTATACCGGACCTAGTGACATCACTATACCGGACCTACTGACATCACTATACCGGACCTAGTGACATCACTATACCGGACCTAGTGACATCACTATACCGGACCTAGTGACATCACTATACCGGATCTAGTGACATCACTCTACCGGACCTACTGACATCACTCTACCGGACCTAGTGACATCACTCTACCGGACCTAGTGACATCACTCTACCGGACCTAGTGACATCACTCTACCGGACCTAGTGACATCACTATACCGGACCTAGTGACATCACTATACCGGACCTAGTGACATCACTATACCGGACCTAGTGACATCACTATACCGGACCTAGTGACATCACTATACCGGACCTAGTGACATCACTATACCGGACCTAGTGACATCACTATACCGGACCTAGTGACATCAGTACACCGGACCTAGTGACATCACTACACCGGACATAGTGACATCACTACACCGGACCTAGTGACATCACTACACCGGACCTAGTGACATCACTACACCGGACCTAGTGACATCACTACACCGGACCTAGTGACGTCACTACACCGGACCTAGTGACGTCACTACACCGGACCTAGTGACGTCACTACACCGGACCTAGTGACGTCACTACACCGAACCTAGTGACGTCACTATACCGGACCTAGTGACGTCACTATACCGGACCTAGTGACGTCACTATACCGGACCTAGTGACGTCACTATACCGGACCTAGTGACGTCACTATACCGAACCTAGTGACGTCACTATACCGGACCTAGTGACGTCACTATACCGGACCTAGTGACGTCACTATACCGGACCTAGTGACGTCACTATACCGGACCTAGTGACATCACTATACCGGACCTACTAACATCACTATACCGGACCTAGTGACATCACTATACCAGACCTAGTGACATCACTATACCGGACCTAGTGACATCACTATACCGAAGTGACATCACTATACCGGACCTAGTGACATCACTATACCAGACCTAGTGACATCACTATACCGGACCTAGTGACATCACTATACCGGACCTAGTGACATCACTATACCGGACCTAGTGACATCACTATACCGGACCTAGTGACATCACTATACCGGACCTAGTGACATCACTATACCAGACCTACTAACATCACTATACCGGACCTAGTGACATCACTATACCGGACCTAGTGACATCACTATACCAGACCTACTAACATCACTATACCAGACCTAGTGACATCACTATACCAGACCTAGTGACATCACTATACCAGACCTAGTGACATCACTATACCAGACCTAGTGACATCACTATACCAGACCTAGTGACATCACTATACCGGACGTAGTGACATCACTATACCAGACCTACTAACATCACTATACCGGACCTAGTGACATCACTACACCGGACCTAGTGACATCACTATACCAGACCTAGCGACATCACTATACCAGACCTAGCGACATCAGTATACAGGACCTAGTGACATCACTATACCAGACCTAGTGACATCACTATACCAGACCTAGTGACATCACTATACCGGACCTAGTGACATCACTATACCAGACCTACTAACATCACTATACCGGACCTAATGACATCACTACACCGGACCTAGTGACATCACTATACCAGACCTAGCGACATCACTATACCAGACCTAGTGACATCACTATACCGGACCTAGTGACATCACTATACCGGACCTAGTGACATCACTATACCAGACCTACTAACATCACTATACCAGACCTACTAACATCACTATACCGGACCTAGTGACATCACTATACCGGACCTAGTGACATCACTATACCAGACCTAGTGACATCGCTATACCAGACCTACTAACATCACTATACCGGACCTAGTGACATCACTATACCGGACCTAGTGACATCACTATACCGGACCTAGTGACATCGCTATACCAGACCTACTAACATCACTATACCGGACCTAGTGACATCACTATACCAGACCTAGTGACATCACTATACCAGACCTACTGACATCACTATACCGGACCTAGTGACATCACCATACCAGACCTACTAACATCACTATACCGGACCTACTGACATCACTATACCAGACCTAGTGACATCACTATACCGGACCTAGTGACATCACTATACCGGACCTACTGACATCACTATACCGGACCTAGTGACATCACCATACCAGACCTAGTGACATCACTACACCAGACCTAGTGACATCACTATACCGGACCTAGTGACATCACCATACCAGACCTAGTGACATCACTACACCAGACCTAGTGACATCACTATACCGGACCTACTAACATCACTATACCGGACCTAGTGACATCACTATACCGGACCTAGTGACATCACTACACCGGACCTAGTGACATCACTACACCGGACCTAGTGACATCACTACACCGGACCTAGTGACATCACTATACCGGACCTAGTGACATCACTATACCGGACCTAGTGACATCACTATACCGGACCTAGTGACATCACTATACCGGACCTAGTGACATCACTATACCAGACCTACTAACATCACTATACCGGACCTACTGACATCACTATACCGGACCTAGTGACATCACTACACCAGACCTAGTGACATCACTATACCGGACCTACTGACATCACTATACCGGACCTAGTGACATCACTATACCGGACCTAGTGACATCACTATACCGGACCTACTGACATCACTATACCGGACCTAGCGACATCACTATACCGGACCTAGCGACATCACTATACCGGACCTAGTGACATCACTATACCGGACCTACTGACATCACTATACCGGACCTAGTGACATCACTATACCGGACCTAGTGACATCACTATACCGGACCTAGTGACATCACTATACCGGACCTAGTGACATCACTATACCGGACCTAGTGACATCACTATACCGGACCTAGTGACATCACTATACCGGACCTACTGACATCACTATACCGGACCTAGTGACATCACTCTACCGGACCTAGTGACATCACTATACCGGACCTAGTGACATCACTATACCGGACCTAGTGACATCACTATACCGGACCTAGTGACATCACTATACCGGACCTAGTGACATCACTATACCGGACCTAGTGACATCACTATACCGGACCTAGTGACATCACTATACCGGACCTAGTGACATCAGTATACCGGACCTAGTGACATCAGTATACCGGACCTAGTGACATCACTATACCGGACCTAGTGACATCACTATACCGGACCTAGTGACATCACTATACCGGACCTAGTGACATCACTATACCGGACCTAGTGACATCAGTATACCGGACCTAGTGACATCACTACACCGGACATAGTGACATCACTACACCGGACCTAGTGACATCACTACACCGGACCTAGTGACATCACTACACCGGACCTAGTGACATCACTACACCGGACCTAGTGACATCACTACACCGGACCTAGTGACATCACTACACCGGACCTAGTGACATCACTACACCGGACCTAGTGACATCACTATACCGGACCTAGTGACATCACTATACCGGACCTAGTGACGTCACTATACCGGACCTAGTGACGTCACTATAAAGGACCTAGTGACGTCACTATACCGGACCTAGTGACGTCACTATACCGAACCTAGTGACGTCACTATACCGGACCTAGTGACGTCACTATACCGGACCTAGTGAAGTCACTATACCGGACCTAGTGACATCACTATACCGGACCTAGTGACATCACTATACCGGACCTACTAACATCACTATACCGGACCTAGTGACATCACTATACCAGACCTAGTGACATCACTATACCGGACCTAGTGACATCACTATACCGAAGTGACATCACTATACCGGACCTAGTGACATCACTATACCAGACCTAGTGACATCACTATACCGGACCTAGTGACATCACTATACCGGACCTAGTGACATCACTATACCGGACCTAGTGACATCACTATACCGGACCTAGTGACATCACTATACCGGACCTAGTGACATCACTATACCAGACCTACTGACATCACTATACCGGACCTAGTGACATCACTATACCGGACCTAGTGACATCACTATACCAGACCTACTAACATCACTATACCAGACCTAGTGACATCACTATACCAGACCTAGTGACATCACTATACCAGACCTAGTGACATCACTATACCAGACCTAGTGACATCACTATACCAGACCTAGTGACATCACTATACCGGACGTAGTGACATCACTATACCAGACCTACTAACATCACTATACCGGACCTAGTGACATCACTACACCGGACCTAGTGACATCACTATACCAGACCTAGCGACATCACTATACCAGACCTAGCGACATCAGTATACAGGACCTAGTGACATCACTATACCAGACCTAGTGACATCACTATACCAGACCTAGTGACATCACTATACCGGACCTAGTGACATCACTATACCAGACCTACTAACATCACTATACCGGACCTAATGACATCACTACACCGGACCTAGTGACATCACTATACCAGACCTAGCGACATCACTATACCGGACCTAGTGACATCACTATACCGGACCTAGTGACATCACTATACCGGACCTAGTGACATCACTATACCAGACCTACTAACATCACTATACCAGACCTACTGACATCACTATACCGGACCTAGTGACATCACTATACCGGACCTAGTGACATCACTATACCGGACCTAGTGACATCACTATACCAGACCTAGTGACATCACTATACCGGACCTACTAACATCACTATACCGGACCTTGTGACATCACTATACCAGACCTAGTGACATCACTATACCAGACCTAGTGACATCACTATACCGGACCTAGTGACATCACTATACCAGACCTAGTGACATCACTATACCAGACCTAGTGACATCACTATACCGGACCTACTGACATCACTATACCGGACCTAGTGACATCACTATACCGGACCTAGTGACATCACCATACCAGACCTAGTGACATCACTATACCGGACCTAGTGACATCACTATACCGGACCTAGTGACATCACTATACCGGACCTAGTGACATCACTATACCGGACCTAGTGACATCACTATACCGGACCTAGTGACATCACTATACCGGACCTAGTGACATCACTATACCGGACCTACTGACATCACTATACCGGACCTAGTGACATCACTATACCGGACCTACTGACATCACTATACCGGACCTAGTGACATCACCATACCGGACCTAGTGACATCACTATACCGGACCTAGTGACATCACCATACCGGACCTAGTGACATCACCATACCGGACCTAGTGACATCACCATACCGGACCTAGTGACATCACCATACCGGACCTAGTGACATCACCATACCGGACCTAGTGACATCACCATACCGGACCTAGTGACATCACCATACCGGACCTAGTGACATCACCATACCGGACCTAGTGACATCACCATACCGGACCTAGTGACATCACTACACCGGACCTAGTGACATCACTACACCGGACCTAGTGACATCACTACACCGGACCTAGTGACATCACTATACCAGACCTACTAACATCACTATACCGGACCTAGTGACATCACCATACCAGACCTACTAACATCACTATACCGGACCTAGTGACATCACTATTCCAGACCTAGTGACATCACTATACCGGACCTAGTGACATCACTATACCAGACCTAGTGACATCACTATACCGGACCTACTAACATCACTATACCGGACCTAGTGACATCACTATACCGGACCTAGTGACATCACTATACCGGACCTAGTGACATCACTATACCGGACCTAGTGACATCACTATACCGGACCTAGTGACATCACTATACCGGACCTAGTGACATCACTATACCGGACCTAGTGACATCACTATACCGGACCTAGTGACATCACTATACCGGACCTAGTGACATCACTATACCGGACCTAGTGACATCACTATTCCGGACCTAGTGACATCACTATACCGGACCTAGTGACATCACTATACCGGACCTAGTGACATCACTATACCGGACCTACTGACATCACTATACCGGACCTAGTGACATCACTATACCGGACCTAGTGACATCACTATACCGGACCTAGTGACATCACTATACCGGACCTAGTGACATCACTATACCGGACCTAGTGACATCACTATACCGGACCTAGTGACATCACTATACCGGACCTAGTGACATCACTATACCGGACCTAGTGACATCACTATACCGGACCTACTAACATCACTATACCGGACCTAGTGACATCACTATACCGGACCTACTGACATCACTATACCAGACCTAGTGACATCACTATACCGGACCTAGTGACATCACTATACCGGACCTAGTGACATCACTATACCGGACCTAGTGACATCACTATACCGGACCTAGTGACATCACTATACCGGACCTAGTGACATCACTATACCGGACCTAGTGACATCACTATACCGGACCTAGTGACATCACCATACCGGACCTAGTGACATCACCATACCGGACCTAGTGACATCACCATACCGGACCTAGTGACATCACCATACCGGACCTAGTGACATCACCATACCGGACCTAGTGACATCACCATACCGGACCTAGTGACATCACCATACCGGACCTAGTGACATCACCATACCGGACCTAGTGACATCACCATACCGGACCTAGTGACATCACCATACCGGACCTAGTGACATCACCATACCGGACCTAGTGACATCACCATACCGGACCTAGTGACATCACCATACCGGACCTAGTGACATCACTATACCGGACCTAGTGACATCACTATACCGGACCTAGTGACATCACTATACCGGACCTAGTGACATCACTACACCGGACCTAGTGACATCACTATACCGGACCTACTGACATCACTATACCGGACCTAGTGACATCACCATACCGGACCTACTGACATCACTATACCGGACCTAGTGACATCACTATACCAGACCTAGTGACATCACTATACCGGACCTAGTGACATCACTATACCAGACCTAGTGACATCACTATACCGGACCTAGTGACATCACTATACCAGACCTAGTGACATCACTATACCGGACCTACTGACATCACTATACCGGACCTAGTGACATCACTATACCGGACCTAGTGACATCACTATACCGGACCTAGTGACATCACTATACCGGACCTAGTGACATCACTATACCGGACCTAGTGACATCACTATACCGGACCTAGTGACATCACTACACCGGACCTAGTGACATCACTATACCAGACCTACTGACATCACTATACCGGACCTAGTGACATCACCATACCAGACCTACTAACATCACTATACCGGACCTAGTGACATCACTATACCAGACCTAGTGACATCACTATACCGGACCTAGTGACATCACTATACCAGACCTAGTGACATCACTATACCGGACCTAGTGACATCACTATACCAGACCTAGTGACATCACTATACCAGACCTACTAACATCACTATACCGGACCTAGTGACATCACTATACCGGACCTAGTGACATCACTATACCGGACCTAGTGACATCACTATACCGGACGTAGTGACATCACCATACCGGACCTAGTGACATCACTATACCGGACCTACTAACATCACTATACCAGACCTAGTGACATCACTATACCGGACCTAGTTACATCACTATACCGGACCTAGTGACATCACTATACCGGACCTAGTGACATCACTATACCGGACCTAGTGACATCACTATACCGGACCTAGTGACATCACTATACCGGACCTAGTGACATCACTACACCGGACCTAGTGACATCACTATACCAGACCTACTGACATCACTATACCGGACCTAGTGACATCACCATACCAGACCTACTAACATCACTATACCGGACCTAGTGACATCACTATACCAGACCTAGTGACATCACTATACCGGACCTAGTGACATCACTATACCAGACCTAGTGACATCACTATACCGGACCTAGTGACATCACTATACCGGACCTAGTGACATCACTATACCGGACCTACTGACATCACTATACCGGACCTAGTGACATCACTATACCGGACCTAGTGACATCACTATACCGGACCTAGTGACATCACTATACCGGACCTAGTGACATCACTATACCGGACCTAGTGACATCACTATACCGGACCTAGTGACGTCACTATACCGGACCTAGTGACGTCACTATACCGGACCTAGTGACGTCACTATACCGGACCTAGTGACGTCACTATACCGGACCTAGTGACGTCACTATACCGGACCTAGTGACGTCACTATACCGGACCTAGTGACGTCACTATACCGGACCTAGTGACGTCACTATACCGGACCTAGTGACGTCACTATACCGGACCTAGTGACGTCACTATACCGGACCTACTGACGTCACTATACCGGACCTAGTGACGTCACTATACCGGACCTAGTGACATCACTATACCGGACCTAGTGACATCACTATACCAGACCTACTAACATCACTATACCGGACCTAGTGACATCACTATACCAGACCTAGTGACATCACTATACCGGACCTAGTGACATCACTATACCGGACCTAGTGACATCACTATACCGGACCTAGTGACATCACTATACCAGACCTAGTGACATCGCTATACCGGACCTAGTGACATCACTATACCGGACCTAGTGACATCACTATACCGGACCTAGTGACATCACTATACCGGACCTACTAACATCACTATACCGGACCTAGTGACATCACTATATTAGACCTAGTGACATCACTATACCGGACCTAGTGACATCACTATACCAGACCTACTAACATCACTATACCGGACCTAGTGACATCACTATACCAGACCTAGTGACATCACTATACCGGACCTACTAACATCACTATACCAGACCTACTAACATCACTATACCGGACCTAGTGACATCACTATACCGGACCTAGTGACATCACTATACCGGACCTAGTGACATCACTATACCGGACCTAGTGACATCACTATACCGGACCTAGTGACATCACTATACCGGACCTAGTGACATCACTATACCGGACCTAGTGACATCACTATACCGGACCTAGTGACATCACTATACCGGACCTAGTGACATCACTATACCGGACCTAGTGACATCACTATACCGGACCTAGTGACATCACTATACCGGACCTAGTGACATCACTATACCGGACCTACTGACATCACTATACCGGACCTAGTGACATCGCTATACCGGACCTAGTGACATCGCTATACCGGACCTAGTGACATCGCTATACCGGACCTAGTGACATCGCTATACCGGACCTAGTGACATCACTATACCAGACCTAGTGACATCACTATACCGGACCTAGTGACATCACTACACCGGACCTAGTGACATCACTATACCAGACCTACTAACATCACTATACCGGACCTAGTGACATCACTATACCGGACCTAGTGACATCACTATACCGGACCTAGTGACATCACTATACCGGACCTAGTGGCATCACTATACCAGACCTACTTGACAAAGACATTGAACATATTCTGCACATATGGGGTTGAGGGATCGGGAAAGATCGGATCCCGATCGGCGATCGAGCAAATTTCACGATCGCGATCGGCTGGAAAATGATCGAAAATCGGATTTTAAAAACGATCCTGAAATCTCAAGATCGGCTCAACCGTATGCACATACTAATGATACCCAGGACACCGGCCACACATACCATGCACACGTATTCATGGCCTGACATGTTTAACCCCTTGGTACCCCACACAAGACTCATTCAACTCTTCTCAGTCCCACTCAGGAATTATCCAAGTGGCAGCAAAACGTAACCATACTAACATTAGCAGTATTAGGGCCGGGGCGGAGCGGGGGGTTCACCAAAGGACTGGTCTCTATTTTGTTATAGATTCTGCATCTTTTCTTTTAAAACCTTGAGAAGCCTTGTAATTATATCATATATCATGGCTCCTGCCTCCCTATATCATATACAGGGTCGGACTGGGGTGCCTAGGGCCCACCAGTGGGATTATTTCCAGGGGCCCACCCTACTGCCATATGTAATATCGCCCCTCCAGTTTTTGCCATTATACACGTTTAAAGTGCACTTTCACGCACAATACAGTGTGCAAAACAGCTATGGCTACACTACTACTTCCTTTATGCAACCAAAGATCGCAGTGTCCCTTTGGGACTCTTTCACATTAGTCAATGGAGTCGCACTGGGTCCCTCAGGTTGCAATGTGACTCCATTCACTAACATGAATGAAAGAATCACAGGGCAACACATCTTTGGTTGTATGGCGGAAGTTATAGTGTAGCCATAGCCTTATGCTAGGTTCACAACAGGGGGCGGGCCCAAATAGCTAGGGACATTCTCCCGCCGCTGCGCTATGCCGGCAGCCGGCCATTTTCATGTATCCTCACCCAGTGGTGAACCTAGCCTCTCTGCTGCCTGAGGCGGACGATCAAAAGACGCTCCGAGTCCGGGGGGAGGGGGGGGGGTGGTGGTTGTTCATCTTTTGATCGTTCGCCTCAGACAGCGGGGGGATTGGGGGTGCTAGCAGTACCATTACAATAAATTACAACATTACAATAAATACAATGCAATGTGATATTTTGTGCAGTAATACTCACAGGAGACGTCTTCCCACATTTCCCGTCTCTTCCCTTTGGACCGCCATGACCACTTCGTCCAGCTGTGACCTGACTCTGTAAAGTTTGAAATTCAGATATCTCTGACTCCTCACTTCTCCACACATCCAACCCCTATAGATATATATATATCTCACAGCAGCCCCTGCAGCCTATATTATGCCCCACAGTGGCACAATAGACTGTGGGGCATAATAGAGGTTGCAGGGGGGCCGCTGTGGGGCATAATAGAGGTTACAGGGGCCACAGTGGACCTTTCAAGCTCTACTATGCCCCACAGTTGCACACCCATGAACTATTATTATACTCAGGGGTCTTTTCATACCCTGAGTATAATAATCGGAGCCCCAGGGGAGGTGAGGGAACATAATAAACAGTGTTACTCACCTCTCCGGGATCTGATGTTACTCCTAGCAGGCTTCGGGCCTATATGGTAATGTGTCAGACGTCACGTGGTCTGGGATAATACCATATAGGCCCAAAGCCTGTGCTAGCAGTAACAGCCTGTTACCATACAGGCCAAAAGCCTGTGCTAGCAGTAACAGGTTATTACTACTTCCACAGGCTTCGGGCCTGTATGTTACTGCTAGCACAGGCTTCAGGCCTATATGGTATTATCCCAGACCACGTGATGTCTGACACATTACCATATAGCCCAGAAGCCTGCTTGGATTAACACCGGATCCCGGAGAGGTGAGTATCAGTGTTTATTATGTTCTCTCACCTCCCCTGGGCCTCCGATTATTATACTCGGGGGTCTGAAAAGACCCCTGAGTATAATATCAGCGGCAGTGGGATCACGGCCTGGCCCGGGCCTATTCACTACCACCCGCTGTGGCCTAAAGTACAAGGGGAAGCGGGGGCAGCAGTGAGCAGGTCCGGGTTGGTAAATAGGCCGCTGCCTGCTGGTAGATACTCCAGCAGGCAGCGGCCTATTATAAAACAAAAAAAGTTATTATACTTACCGACCGCGCGCTGCTGCTCCCGCATCCTCTTCTCTCAGACGTCTGTGTATCAGCGTAGGTGTCGTGATGACGTGATGACGCCGCCTACGCTGATACATAGATGTCTGAACCAGCACAAGGAGAGCGGCAGCTCTCCTTGCGCTGGAGGAAAAAAAAACAAAAAACGCCCAGTCTGTCGCCCTAAGCGCCTCCCCTAATCCTCCTCTGACATAGACAGGGGCCCGATTGAAATGTCAGAGCCCCGATCGGGCCCCTAACCATCCCGATCCAGGCCATGATCATCAAGATCGGGCCCCTGCCTATGCTATGTAAAAATGAGCAGCAGTATAGTTGGGGCCCGGGGCCCACTGGGGGATCCCCCGGTGCTCCGGCGGGCCAGTCCGACCCTGATCATATATGATGGCTCCTGCCTCCCTATATCATATATCATGGCTTCTGCCTCCCTATATCATATATCATGGCTTCTGCCTCCCTATATCATATATCATGGCTCCTGCCTCCCTATATCATATATACATATATACACTCAGTACCGGACCTTATTGGTCAGCTCAGCTCTGCAGAGGAGGGTCCTGACCAGTGAGGAATAACAAGCACCTCCCACTCCTCTCTCTTTGCTCCTCCTCCTCTTCCCCTTTATATTTCTTAATGATAATGAAGTTAATGATATCCCCTCTGCTGGTCTGGGCAGCGCATATAGGAGGAGGACAATGTGCTCGCCCCCAAGTATACATTATATACAAGTCTAATATTGTGAATAAAGTAATAATAAAAGGTAGAAGAGCAGCCGAGTACGAGGATAGGTATATACTATACAGTATACACTCACCGGCCACTTTATTAGGTAGACCTGTCCAACTACTCGTTAACACTTAATTTCTAATCAGCCAATCACATGGCGGCAACTCAGTGCATTTCGGCATGTAGACATGGTCAAGACAATCTCCTGCAGTTCAAACCGAGCATCAGTATGGGGAAGAAAGGTGATTTGAGTGCCTTTGAACGTGGCATGGTTGTTGGTGCCAGAAGGGCTGGTCTGAGTATTTCAGAAACTGCTGATCTACTGGGATTTTCACGCACAACCATCTCTAGGGTTTACAGAGAATGGTCCGAAAAAGATAAAACATCCAGTGAGCGGCAGTTCTGTGGGCGGAAATGCGTTGTTGATGCCAGAGGTCAGAGGAGAATGGCCAGACTGGTTCCAGCTGATAGAAAGGCAACAGTGACTCAAATAGCCACCCGTTACAACCAAGGTAGCCAGAAGAGCACACCGGGTGCCACTCCTTTCAGCTAAGAACAGGAAACTGAGGCTACAATTTGCACAAGCTCATCGAAATTGGACAATTGAAGATTGGAAAAACGTTGCCTGGTCTGATGAGTCTCGATTTCTGCTGCGACATTCGGATGGTAGGGTCAGAATTTGGCGTCAACAACATGAAAGCATGGATCCATCCTGCCTTGTATCGGTAACGGTTCAGGCTGGTGGTGGTGGTGTCATGGTGTGGGGAATATTTTCTTGGCACTCTTTGGGCCCCTTGGTACCAATTGAGCATCGTTGCAACGCCAAAGCCTACCTGAGTATTGTTGCTGACCATGTCCATCCCTTTATGACCACAATGTACCCAACATCTGATGGCTACTTTCAGCAGGATAATGCAATGCCATGTCATAAAGCTGGAATCATCTCAGACTGGTTTCTTGAACATGACAATGAGTTCACTGGACTCCAATGGCCTCCACAGTCACCAGATCTCAATCCAATAGAGGAGCATCTTTGGGATGTGGTGGAACGGGAGATTCGCATCATGGATGTGCAGCCGACAAATCTGCGACTGCAACTGTGTGATGCCATCATGTCAATATGGACCAAAATCTCTGAGGAATGCTTCCAGCACCTTGTTGTATCTATGCCACGAAGAATTGAGGCAGTTCTGAAGGCAAAAGGGGATCCAACCCGTTACTAGCATGGTGTACCTAATAAAGTGGCCGGTGAGTGTATGTATACTGTATGTGCACAGGTGTATGAGGATACGTATACCATATAGTACAGGTGTGGCCAGGGACAGTTTTAGATAAAATGAGGCCTGGGTCAAAATTAAAAGCGGGGCCCCAAATCCTGACATACCAACAACACCGTCATATTTAGTCATTTCAGAAGTCAGGGCTGTATATATATAGATGTGAAACCACTATATGTGTACACCGCTACACTGGGGGGAATTACTACCACTATACAGACAATTACCAAACAATACACATCATGTATAAGCCACTAATACCTCTATACTAGGCCGCAGTAGCACACCACCTCCACACGCTGATGGCATCTATGGGATAGTCGTGCACTCCACAGACTATCCACCTAACAAGAATCACATCAAGTAAAGGGGATTTCTGGACAATTTTTTTTATACTGATCTATGCACAGGACGGGACATCGGTATGTCAGTATATAATCTATCCACAGGACATCAGTATGTCAGTATATAATCTATCCACAGGACATCGGTATGTCAGTATATAATCTATCCACAGGACATCGGTATGTCAGTATATAATCTATCCACAGGACACGACATCGGTATGTCAGTATATAATCTATCCACAGGACAGGACATCAGTATGTCAGTATATAATCTATCCACAGGACACGACATCGGTATGTCAGTATATAATCTATCCACACGACATCGGTATGTCAGTATATAATCTATCCACAGGACAGGACATCGGTATGTCAGTATATAATCTATCCACAGGACATCGGTATGTCAGTATATAATCTATCCACAGGACAGGACATCGGTATGTCAGTATATAATCTATCCACAGGACAGGACATCGGTATGTCAGTATATAATCTATCCACAGGACAGGACATCGGTATGTCAGTATATAATCTATCCACAGGACATCGGTATGTCAGTATATAATCTATCCACAGGACATCGGTATGTCAGTATATAATCTATCCACAGGACAGGACATCAGTATATTATCTATCCATAGAACATCGGTATGTCAGTATATAATCTATCCACAGGACAGGACATCGGTATGTCAGTATATAATCTATCCACAGGACAGGACATCGGTATGTCAGTATATAATCTATCCACAGGACAGGATATCGGTATGTCAGTATATAATCTATCCACAGGACAGGACATCGGTATGTCAGTATATAATCTATCCACAGGACAGGACATCAGTATGTCAGTATATAATCTATCCACAGGACAGGACATCGGTATGTCAGTATATAATCTATCCACAGGACAGGACATCGGTATGTCAGTATATAATCTATCCACAGGACAGGACATCGGTATGTCAGTATATAATCTATCCACAGGACATCGGTATGTCAGTATATAATCTATCCACAGGACAGGACATCGGTATGTCAGTATATAATCTATCCACAGGACAGGACATCGGTATGTCAGTATATAATCTATCCACAGGACATCGGTATGTCAGTATATAATCTATCCACAGGACATCGGTATGTCAGTATATAATCTATCCACAGGACAGGACATCAGTATATTATCTATCCATAGAACATCGGTATGTCAGTATATAATCTATCCACAGGACAGGACATCGGTATGTCAGTATATAATCTATCCACAGGACAGGACATCGGTATGTCAGTATATAATCTATCCACAGGACAGGACATCGGTATGTCAGTATATAATCTATCCACAGGACAGGACATCGGTATGTCAGTATATAATCTATCCACAGGACAGGACATCGGTATGTCAGTATATAATCTATCCACAGGACATCGGTATGTCAGTATATAATCTATCCACAGGACAGGACATCGGTATGTCAGTATATAATCTATCCACAGGACAGGACATCGGTATGTCAGTATATAATCTATCCACAGGACATCGGTATGTCAGTATATAATCTATCCACAGGACAGGACATCGGTATGTCAGTATATAATCTATCCACAGGACATCGGTATGTCAGTATATAATCTATCCACAGGACATCGGTATGTCAGTATATAATCTATCCACAGGACAGGACATCAGTATATTATCTATCCATAGAACATCGGTATGTCAGTATATAATCTATCCACAGGACAGGACATCGGTATGTCAGTATATAATCTATCCACAGGACGGGACATCAGTATGTCAGTATATAATCTATCCACAGGACATCAGTATGTCAGTATATAATCTATCCACAGGACAGGACATCGGTATGTCAGTATATAATCTATCCACAGGACAGGACATCGGTATGTCAGTATATAATCTATCCACAGGACAGGACATCGGTATGTCAGTATATAATCTATCCACAGGACGGGACATCGGTATGTCAGTATATAATCTATCCACAGGACATCAGTATGTCAGTATATAATCTATCCACAGGACATCGGTATGTCAGTATATAATCTGTCAGAGTTTGGCACCTGAATCCCCACACAGATCAGCTGTACTAGCAGCTTCCAGATACTAGATGTTGCTTGTGGACAGGATGCCGCTCCATTACTATTCAAACAATAGGAACAGCACTGCAATTACCCAGAACCACCACTATACAGAGGATGGCGCTGCTGTGCCTGGCAGTGCTGCATGCAGTCCAGTATCAGCTATCAGGACATGTAGGCGACTAGAACAGACAGCCCCGACAGATCACAGACCGAGGTCCTGCCCTGATCATCAGTATCAAAAATCAGTTTGGTCTGAAAACTCCTTTAACCCTTTCCCGCCGACGGCATTTTTTTGATTTTCGTTTTTGACTCCCCTCCTTCCAAACCCCAGAACTTTTTTATTTCTCCGCTCCCGTGGATTTGGCACTTTTGACATTTTGTTCCCGCTACGGCGTTTACCGTACAGGAAAGATATTTGTATAGATTTGTGGAGCCGGCGATTTCGGACACAGGGAGACCTGATGTGTAGGAGGGTCACAGTATATAACTACTTTTATACGTGTTCTAGGGACAGGGGGGGATTGGAACTTTTATTATTTTTTATTGTTTTAATTTCTTTTTTACTTAAAAAAAAAAATGCATGTATTAGATCCTCTAAGGGCAGGGGTTCTCAAACTTTTTAAACAGGGGGCCAGTTCACTTTCCCTTGGACCATTGGAGGGCCGAAATATAGTTTAAAGGGATTCTACCATTAAAATCACATTTTTTCTCGATCACACCTAGGAATAGCATTAAGAAAGTCTCTTCTTCTCCTACCTTTAGATGGCTTCTCCGCACCGCCATTCAGTAGAAATCCCGGTTTTCGTCAGTATGCAAATGAGTTCTCTTGCAGCACTGGGGGCGGGCCCCAGCGCTCAAACAGCACAGGGGGTGTCCCCAATGCTGTGAGAGAAATCTCCAGTGCCGCCTCCATCTTCTTCAGGAACGGCCTCTCTCCGCATCTTCTTCTGGAGCTGGGTTCAAACTTCTAGGCCTCGGGCAGAGCCGACTGCACATGCCCACAAGCTACAAGAAAATGGCCGCTTACTTACCGTGTATGCGTACTGCAGACCTGGGACAAGATGGCTACTAAGCAGGACAGGCAGTGGTGGCAAAATACCTGGCAGGCAGGGGTGAACCTATCATCTCTCCTGCCTGAGGTGAACTATAGAAAGGCATCCCACCCGCATCATAGCCCCCCCCCCCATTTGGACACTCCCCCTCCCATTGGCAGATCAAAAACAACCCTTTTACTGCCCCCAAGATACATAACTCCCTCTTTTTTTGGCCCACAACCCAATAAATGAGCCCCTTTTTCTGGCCCCCCACATGATATATGACCCCCTTTTTCTGGCTCCCCACATGGTATATGACCCCCTTTTTCTGGTCCCTACATGGTATATGACCCCCTTTTTCTGGCTCCCCACATGGTATATGACCCCCTTTTTCTGGCCCCGTACATGGTATATGACCCCCTTTTTCTGGCCCCGTACAAGGTATATGACCCCCTTTTTCTGGCCCCGTACATAGTATATGACCCCCTTTTTCTGGCCCCGTACATGGTATATGACCCCCTTTTTCTGGCCCCGTACATGGTATATGACCCCCTTTTTCTGGCCCCCCACATGGTATATGACCCCCTTTTTCTGGCCCCGTACATGGTGTATGACCCCCTTTTTCTGGCTCCCCACATGGTATATGACCCCCTTTTTCTGGCCCTGTACATGGTATATAACCCCCCTTTTTCTGGCCCCGTACATGGTATATAACCCCCCTTTTTCTGGCCCTGTACATGGTATATGACCCCCTTTTTCTGGCTCCCCACATGGTATATGACCCCCTTTTTCTGACTCCGTACATGGTATATGACCCCCTTTTTTTGGCCCCGTACATGGTATATGACGCCCTTTCTCTGGCCTCGTACATGGTATATGACCCCCTTTTTCTGGCCCCGTACATGGTATATGACCCCCTTTTTCTGGCCCCGTACATGGTATATGACCCACTTTTTCTGGCCCCGTACATGGTATATGACCCCCTTTTTCTGGCCCCGTACATGGTATATGACCCCCTTTTTCTGGCTCCCCACATGGTATATGACCCCCTTTTTCTGGCCTCGTACACGGTATATGACCCCCTTTTTCTGGCCCTGTACATGGTATATGACCCCCTTTTTCTGGCCCCCCACATGGTATATGACCCCCTTTTTCTGGCCCCGTACACGGTATATGACCCCCTTTTTCTGGCCCCGTACATGGTATATGACCCCCTTTTTCTGGCCCCGTACATGGTATATGACCCCCTTTTTCTGGCCCCCCACATGGTATATGACCCCCTTTTTCTGGCCCCGTACATGGTGTATGACCCCCTTTTTCTGGCTCCCCACATGGTATATGACCCCCTTTTTCTGGCCCTGTACATGGTATATAACCCCCCTTTTTCTGGCCCCCCACATGGTATATGACCCCCTTTTTCTGGCCCCGTACATGGTATATGACCCCCTTTTTCTGGCCCTGTACATGGTATATGACCCCCTTTTTCTGGCTCCCCACATGGTATATGACCCCCTTTTTCTGACTCCGTACATGGTATATGACCCCCTTTTTTTGGCCCCGTACATGGTATATGACCCCCTTTTTCTGGCTCCCCACATGGTATATGACCCCCTTTTTCTGACTCCGTACATGGTATATGACCCCCTTTTTTTGGCCCCGTACATGGTATATGACGCCCTTTCTCTGGCCTCGTACATGGTATATGACCCCCTTTTTCTGGCCCCGTACATGGTATATGACCCCCTTTTTCTGGCCCCGTACATGGTATATGACCCACTTTTTCTGGCCCCGTACATGGTATATGACCCCCTTTTTCTGGCCCCGTACATGGTATATGACCCCCTTTTTCTGGCTCCCCACATGGTATATGACCCCCTTTTTCTGGCCTCGTACACGGTATATGACCCCCTTTTTCTGGCCCTGTACATGGTATATGACCCCCTTTTTCTGGCCCCCCACATGGTATATGACCCCCTTTTTCTGGCCCCGTACACGGTATATGACCCCCTTTTTCTGGCCCCGTACATGGTATATGACCCCCTTTTTCTGGCCCCCCACATGGTATATGACCCCCTTTTTCTGGCCTCGTACATGGTATATGACCCCCTTTTTCTGACCCCGTACATGGTATATGACCCCCTTTTTTCTGGCTCCCCACATGGTATATGACCCCCTTTTTCTGGCCCCCCACATGGTATATGACCCCCTTTTTCTGGCTCCCCACATGGTATATGACCCCCTTTTTCTGGCTCCGTACATGGTATATGACCCCCTTTTTCTGGCCCCCCACATGGTATATGACCCCCTTTTTCTGGCTCCCCACATGGTATATGACCCCCTTTTTCTGGCTCCGTACATGGTATATGACCCCCTTTTTCTGGCTCCCCACATGGTATATGACCCCCTTTTTCTGGCCCCGTACATGGTATATGACCCCCTTTTTCTGGCCCCCCACATGGTATATGACCCCCTTTTTCTGGCCCCCCACATGGTGTATGACCCCCTTTTTCTGGCCCCATACACGGTATATGACCCCCTTTTTCTAGCCCTGTATATGGTATATGACCCCCTTTTTCTGGCCCCGTACATGGTATATGACCCCCTTTTTCTGGCCCCGTACACGGTATATGACCCTCTTTTTCTGGCCCCGTACATGGTATATGACCCCCTTTTTCTGGCCCTGTACATGGTGTATGACCCCCTTTTTCTGGCCCTGTACATAGTATATAACCCCCCTTTTTCTGGCCCTGTACATGGTATATAACCCCCCTTTTTCTGGCCCCGTACATGGTATATAACCCCCCTTTTTCTGGCCCCGTACATGGTATATGACCCCTTTTTCTGGCTCCCCACATGGTATATGACCCCCTTTTTCTGACTCCGTACATGGTATATGACCCCCTTTTTTTGGCCCCGTACATGGCATATGACGCCCTTTCTCTGGCCTCGTACATGGTATATGACCCCCTTTTTCTGGCCTCCCACATGGTATATGACCCCCTTTTTCTGGCCCCGTACATGGTATATAACCCCCCTTTTTCTGGCCCCGTACATGGTATATGACCCCCTTTTTCTGGCTCCCCACATGGTATATGACCCCCTTTTTCTGACTCCGTACATGGTATATGACCCCCTTTTTTTGGCCCCGTACATGGTATATGACGCCCTTTCTCTGGCCTCGTACATGGTATATGACCCCCTTTTTCTGGCCCCGTACACGGTATATGACCCCCTTTTTCTGGCCCCCCACATGGTATATGACCCCCTTTTTCTGGCCCTGTACATGGTATATGACCCCCTTTTTCTGGCCCCGTACATGATATATGACCCCCTTTTTCTGGCCCCCCACATGGTATATAACCCCCCTTTTTCTGGCCCCGTACATGGTATATGACCCCCTTTTTCTGGCCCCGTACATGATATATGACCCCCTTTTTCTGGCCCCGTACATGGTATATGACCCCCTTCTTTTTAGCCTGTAAGCAGGATTTCTCTCTCTCCGCATTTTTTTGCTCTTTTTGGGCAGACACCCGGCGCCCTCCATTATCGTCTATATCGGGTCCGCGGAATTCCAAGGGTAAATACTATTTTAAGCGGATTATCCTTCTGTTCTGGGGGTCGCTGAGCAGGTGACTGTCGGTGGAATACCCTGATCAATTGCCCAGTGTACCCACCCCTAATGCCGGCCCTGTGTGTGGCACCTCAGAGCTGTCTGTGTCTGGGCTCAGGTGATCCCTATGGTATTATATAATGTGTGACATGGCCGGGGATCCTGAGCCTCACCACACAGCGCCACCTAGTGATCTCACACATACATTACACCTCCCATAGGATTGTACAGTAACCAAATGGCCAATGGGAGGACATCACCTGGGTAAGGGGAGGAGTCAGCTGATGACTGGTTCCCATAGTAACAGGAACTTCCTGTGTGTGTCAGTGAGGAGATTGTGGAGAGAAGCGAAGCCCCGTGAGGTAAACAGAAAGCTCAGTGCGGCTATACATACAGAGATAGGACCACAGGTATATACATACAGAGATAGGACCACAGGTATATAGATACAGAGATAGGACCACAGGTATATAGATACAGAGATAGGACCATAGGTATATAGATACAGAGATAGGACCACAGGTATATAGATACAGAGATAGGACCACAGGTATATACATACAGAGATAGGACCACAGGTATATACATACAGAGATAGGACCACAGGTATATACATACAGAGATAGGACCATAGGTATATAGATACAGAGATAGGACCACAGGTATATACATACAGAGATAGGACCATAGGTATATAGATACAGAGATAGGACCACAGGTATATAGATACAGAGATAGGACCACAGGTATATAGATACAGAGATAGGACCACAGGTATATACATACAGAGATAGGACCACAGGTATATACATACAGAGATAGGACCACAGGTATATACATACAGAGATAGGACCATAGGTATATAGATACAGAGATAGGACCACAGGTATATACATACAGAGATAGGACCATAGGTATATAGATACAGAGATAGGACCACAGGTATATAGATACAGAGATAGGACCACAGGTATATAGATACAGAGATAGGACCACAGGTATATACATACAGAGATAGGACCACAGGTATATACATACAGAGATAGGACCGTAGGTATATAGATACAGAGATAGGACCGTAGGTATATAGATAGAGATAGGACCATAGGTATACAGACACAGGTATATGAGCAACAGTATATGGACAAGGGTATGCATACCTCCCAACGTCCCGATTTCCGCGGGACATTCATGATTTGGGTGACAGTCCCGGTTGGAGGGAGGTATGTCCCGATTTCAACTCAGATCTGCGTCGAACACATATGCGGCTGAAGCAAGGAGCTGACACAGATCAGCTCCTCGCTTCGCCGCTGCGCGCCTCTCTCCCTGACACATATGCGGCTGAAGCAAGGAGCTGACCTGTGTCAGCTCCTTGCTTCAGCAGCATATGTGTCAGCGAGAGAGGCGCGCAGAGAGCGGCGAGGGAGCGGAGGAGAAGGTAAGTGTAATGTGGAGGTGGAACATGAATCTGGGGGCAGATGAAGGAGAGGACGGCATGACACTGGGGGCAGAGATGGAGGGGACATGAATCTGGGGGCAGAGATGGAGAGGACATGAATCTGAGGGCAGAGATGGAGGGGACATGAATCTGGGGGCAGAGATGGAGGGGACATGAATCTGGTGGCAGAGATGGAGGGACATGAATCTGAGGGCAGAGATGGAGGGGTCATGAATCTGGGGGCAGAGATGGAGGGGACATGAATCTGGGGGCAGAGATGGAGGGGACATGAATCTGGGGACAGAGATGGAGGGGACATGAATCTGGGGGCAGAGATGGAGGGGACATGAATCTGGGGGCAGAGATGGAGGGGACATGAATCTGGGGGCAGAGATGGAGGGACATGAATCTGAGGGCAGAGATGGGGGGACATGAATCTGAGGGCAGAGATGGGGGACATGAATCTGGGGGCAGAGATGGAGGGGACATGAATCTGGGGGCAGAGATGGGGGGGACATGAATCTGAGGGCAGAGATGGAGGGGACATGAATCTGGGGGCAGAGATGGAGGGAACATGAATCTGGGGACAGAGATGGAGGGGACATGAATCTGGGGTCAGAGATGGAGGGGACATGAATCTGGGGGCAGAGATGGAGGGGACATGAATCTGGGGGCAGAGATGGAGGGGATATGAATCTGGGGGCAGAGATGGAGGGACATGAATCTGAGGGCAGAGATGGAGGGGACATGAATCTGGGGGCAGAGATGGAGGGGACATGAATTTGGTGGCAGAGATGGAGGGACATGAATCTGAGGCCAGAGATGGAGGGGACATGAATCTGGGGGCAGAGATGGAGGGGACATGAATCTGGGGGCAGAGATGGAGGGGACATGAATCTGGGGGCAGAGATGGAGGGACATGAATCTGAGGGCAGAGATGAGGGGGACATGAATCTGAGGGCAGAGATGGGGGACATGAATCTGGGGGCAGAGATGGAGGGGACATGAATCTGGGGGCAGAGATGGGGGGACATGAATCTGAGGGCAGAGATGGGGGACATGAATCTGGGGGCAGAGATGGAGGGGACATGAATCTGGGGGCAGAGATGGAGAGGACATGAATCTGGGGGCAGAGATGGAGGGATATGAATCTGGGGGCAGAGATGGAGGGGACATGAATCTGGGGATAGAGATGGAGGGGACATGAATCTGGGGGCAGAGATGGAGGGACATGAATCTGAGGGCAGAGATGGGGGAACATGAATCTGGGGGCAGGGATGGGGGGACATGAATCTGGGGGCAGAGATGGAGGGGGGACATGAATCTGGGGGCAGAGATGGAGGGGACATGAAACTGGGGGCAGAGATGGAGGGGACATGAAACTGGGGACAGAGATGGAAGGGGGACATGAAACTGGGGGAAGATGAAGGGTGTATATGAAACTGGGGGAGAGATAGAGGGGGGACATATAATTTACGGGTGACTGTAGGAGGATTATACTGTGTGCGGGCACATGAAAAATTAACGAGTGGGCGAAGTCAACACAAAAGTGGGAGGGGCTAAATTTGCCGCGGCACGCCGCACATTTTGTCCCTCTTTTGGTTCTTCAAAAGTTGGGAGGTATGGGTATGTATACAGGTGTATGAGCCCAGGTATATGTATACGGGTGTATGAGCCCAGGTATATGTATACGGGTGTATGAGCCCAGGTATATGTATACAGGTGTATGAGCCCAGGTATATGTATATGGGTGTATGAGCCCAGGTATATGTATACGGGTGTATGAGCCCAGGTATATGTATACGGGTGTATGAGCCCAGGTATATGTATACAGGTGTATGAGCCCAGGTATACGTATACAGGTGTATGAGCCCTGGTATAGGTGTACAGGTGTATGAGCCCAGGTATAGGTATACAGGTGTATGAGCCCAGGTATATGTATACAGGTGTATGAGCCCAGGTATACGTATACAGGTGTATGAGCTCAGGTATATGTATACAGGTGTATAAGCCCAGGTATACGTATACAGGTGTATGAGCTCAGGTATACGTATACAGGTGTATGAGCCCAGGTATACGTATACGGGTGTATGAGCCCAGGTATAGGTATACGGGTGTATGAGCCCAGGTATAGGTATACGGGTGTATGAGCCCAGGTATAGGTATACGGGTGTATGAGCCCAGGTATATGTATACAGGTGTATGAGCCCAGGTATATGTATACGGGTGTATGAGCCCAGGTATAGGTATACGGGTGTATGAGACCAGGTATATGTATACAGGTGTATGAGCCCAGGTATAGGTATACAGGTGTATGAGCCCAGGTATATGTATACAGGTGTATGAGCCCAGGTATATGTATACAGGTATATGAGCCCAGGTATATGTATACAGGTGTATGAGCTCAGGTATACGTATACAGGTGTATAAGCCCAGGTATACGTATACAGGTGTATAAGCCCAGGTATACGTATACAGGTGTATGAGCTCAGGTATACGTATACAGGTGTATGAGCCCAGGTATAGGTATACAGGTGTATGAGCCCAGGTATATGTATACAGGTGTATGAGCCCAGGTATATGTATACAGGTGTATGAGCCCAGGTATACGTATACAGGTGTATGAGCTCAGGTATACGTATACAGGTGTATAAGCCCAGGTATATGTATACAGGTGTATGAGCCCAGGTATATATATTGTGAGAAGGTGACAGGCAGATTGCTGGAGTCCCGGTCTGGGTCTGTCCTTGAGAACTGAGTTTTGGCGAGACCAAACTAGGACACGTTCTGCTTCGTTTGATCATTTGGCCAGAAGTAAGCCAGACATATAGCTCGCCTGATTCTGTATTAGTTAGAGCTTGGACAAGCAGGGGTTTGGTTTTGTCTTTTTGCCTGAAGTTAAAGGGGTTTTCCAAGAAATTTTTTTATTTTTTTTTAAAAGGTCTGTTATTAACCTGTTGATATATATACATTTTTTTAAAAAGGTGTAAATTAGTAGTTAGGCGGGGGAAGGGGGTTTAGTTAGGGGTAAAGTTTTAATTTATCCCGGACAACGCCTTTAAGGCTGTATTTTATTTTGCTTATTTTTGTACCTGAGATGAAGGTTTATTTATTTTGCCATTTTTTCTAAATAAACCTGTTTGCACCACATTTTCTCTCCCAGTCTCTGAATAGTTGGGCCTGCACCATTGCTGCTACACAGCTACTTTCCCCAAATTTGGTGGAGAATGCGGGCAACCTAATTTTAAAGCAGTCTTAAAGAGACATACACCTTTTTTTTTCCGCTATGTCCCGGTTGAAGGCTGCAGAAGAGATTAATACGGAGACTTTGATGAGAACTTTGTGAAGCAGTTTTGGGCAGGTCATCCTACAACACCAGCAAGTGCTGTCATAGCAGGAGATAAACTTGCTCCTTATGGAGATACTGAGCAGAGGATGGTAGGAGAGTGTGCTGGTGAAAGAGAGATCCAGAAAGTACAGACTGAGCTG
The DNA here is from genome assembly GCF_031893055.1 of Leptodactylus fuscus. Taxonomy (NCBI): domain Eukaryota; kingdom Metazoa; phylum Chordata; class Amphibia; order Anura; family Leptodactylidae; genus Leptodactylus; species Leptodactylus fuscus. Next base: position 242,416,413 of record NC_134267.1, read on the forward strand.
TCTTACAGAGTACCCTACAAAAGATGATGTCCATGTATGACGTGGAGGCATACCTTCGGGTTTTTGTGCGAGTGACCGAGGGAGAGAAATTGCCAAGGGATCAGTGGGCCGATGTAATGGCGCCAAGGAACCTCAGAAAGCTGACTCTGACCTGTGTGAACAGGAGGCTACGGACTACTTCAAACTGAGAGATGAGACCCAAGTATAGTTTTGGCACTTCCGGTTTGTGTTGAAAGCCCCTTCTTTGGCTCAACAATGTCATGCGCCAAATTTACACCAGAATCTGGGGCACATTGTTGACTATGTACGGCCCATCGTCAGCTGCCCGGACTAAATGAAGTGTCGGTAATCACGTCTGATCAATCTTGAATCTAAATTTAACCCTCTACCTGCTGGCTGTGATGGATCAGGAAACATCTATGACCTATCACTACCTTACATCCCAGGACCTACAGAAAGATCTCAGCATCACTCCAGGTGATGATCATTAATGAGATGGACACGCATGACATCCACATGAACATGACTGGAGTTGACCACCACAGTCCAGGAAGATCAGCTATGAATAATAGATACTAAAAGATGGTCTGTAAGGACCTACATTCCAGGACCTACAGACTGATCTCACCACCACTACCACAGTGCTAAAGGTGACATTAGAGAGCAATACATGATGAGGTCTACATTAGTGTGACAGGAGGGGGCCACAGTCCAGAAAGATGAGCTGGAGAACACAACACTGGACGATGTCTCGAAGGATCTACCTTCAAGGACCTGCAGAAAGTTTTTGCTAATACTGAGGTAAAAGTGCCGTAGGTGACCATTAGTGGGAGGAACCCACCTGACATCAACGCAAGGGTGAGTCCACCACTGTCCAGGAAGATCAGCTGAATAATAGAAGACAATGGAAGAGAACTTACATCCCAAGACCAACAAGCAGGTCCTACCACCACCACTGAGGTCTAAGTGCAGGAGGCAACCAGAAGAGAGAGGGGCAGACAAGACACTCACATGGAGGTGGCAACAGGAGACCACCACCATCTAGGAAGAAGACTAGAGATACTGATACTGATTTTCCAGCAGGGGGCGTTGTGTGGGGTGAAGACATGATGTGATGGATGAGGACTCCTCGGTCACACGGGATAATAGAGTTAGACTGAGCAGAGCTGTGACAGAGGAAGGGTCTGGATAAGTGGATTACCGGGTGACGCACTCGGGCCGCCTCATCACATTTATATCCTCAGACGTCTGACACAGATTGATGAGTCTCAGTACAGAGGACACGGCTGAAGTCCACTCTCCCGAATCATCGCCCGTCTTTTCTGCATCCAGGGACCGGGCGACACATCTATTTACTGAATCATCATCTCCATATGTCGTCACCCATTATTACACCGAGGACAAGTCGTCCTACAAACTATCTGGCCAAGATCACGCCGTCCTACTGTGTGTCCTCTGCTGAAGTCAGCTCCTCCCACTACGGGGTGACAAGGAGCAAAAGAAATCATAAGATGTAGAGGCAGGTCCTCCCACTGTGAGGTGACACAGAGCAGAAGAAGTTATAAGATATGGAGTAGCTCCTCCTAATGTAGGAGACATAGCAGGAACCATTGACCGGAATGTATCCAACAGCAGCCTGTAACCCGCAGCATCATATTCCCTGCAGCAGCCTGTAACCCGCAGCATCATATTCCCTGCAGCAGCCTGTAACCCGCAGCATCATATTCCCTGCAGCAGCCTGTAACCCGCAGCATCATATTCCCTGCAGCAGCCTGTAACCCGCAGCATCATATTCCCTGCAGCAGCCTGTAACCCGCAGCATCATATTCCCTGCAGCAGCCTGTAACCCGCAGCATCATATTCCCTGCAGCAGCCTGTAACCCGCAGCATCATATTCCCTGCAGCAGCCTGTAACCCGCAGCATCATATTCCCTGCAGCAGCCTGTAACCCGCAGCATCATATTCCCTGCAGCAGACTGTAACCCGCAGCATCATATTCCCTGCAGCAGCCTGTAACCCGCAGCATCATATTCCCTGCAGCAGCCTGTAACCCGCAGCATCATATTCCCTGCAGCAGCCTGTAACCCGCAGCATCATATTCCCTGCAGCAGACTGTAACCCGCAGCATCATATTCCCTGCAGCAGCCTGTAACCCGCAGCATCATATTCCCTGCAGCAGCCTGTAACCCGCAGCATCATATTCCCTGCAGCAGCCTGTAACCCGCAGCATCATATTCCCTGCAGCAGCCTGTAACCCGCAGCATCATATTCCCTGCAGCAGCCTGTAACCCGCAGCATCATATTCCCTGCAGCAGACTGTAACCCGCAGCATCATATTCCCTGCAGCAGCCTGTAACCCGCAGCATCATATTCCATGCAGCTGCCTGTAACCCGCAGCATCATATTCCCTGCAGCAGCCTGTAACCCGCAGCATCATATTCCCTGCAGCAGCCTGTAACCCGCAGCATCATATTCCCTGCAGCAGCCTGTACCCCACATCATATTCCTGAGATGGCGAACGTATGGCACCTGTGTGGTCTCCCGGATCGCTCACTAACGGAGAATCCAATACAGGATTCCCCATTGATGAGCGATGGCTGCCTTCAGTTGTATGTGCAAATGCACATACAGCTGAAAGCTGTCAGTGTAGGCTGCAGATCGTGTGACCGCAGCCTACACTGACTGCAGAGTTAGACCTCTGCCCCGATGCAGGCGCGTTGATGTGAGTCATCAGTGCCTGTAGTCAAAAGGAGGTGGATGCGGCGGCTCTTCATGGGTAAGTATAAGAGTGTGTGAGAGTCATATCTAAGGAGCATATAATATTGTGGGGGATACTGTGGAGCATATAATACTGTGGGGGGTACTGAGGAGCATATAATATTGTGTGTGGGGGCCACTGTGGAGCATATAATACCGTGGGGGGTACTGAGGAGCATATAATACTGTGTGGGGGCCACTGTAGAGCATATAATGTGGGGGTTACTGAGGAGCATATAATACTGTGGGGGGTACTGAGGAGCATATAATACTGTGGGGGGTACTGAGGAGCATATAATATTGTGTGTGGGGGCCACTGTGGAGCATATAATACTGTGGGGGGTACTGAGGAGCATATAATATTGTGGGGGGTACTGAGGAGCATATAATATTGTGTGTGGGGGCCACTGTGGAGCATATAATACTGTGGGGGGTACTGAGGAGCATATAATATTGTGTGTGGGGGTCACTGTGGAGCATATAATACTGTGGGGGGTACTGAGGAGCATATAATACTGTGGGGGGTACTGAGGAGCATATAATACTGTGTGTGGGGGCCACTGTGGAGCATATAATACTGTGGGGGGTACTGAGGAGCATATAATACTGTGTGTGGGGGCCACTGTGGAGCATATAATACTGTGGGGGGTACTGAGGAGCATATAATACTGTGTGTGGGGGCCACTGTGGAGCATATAATACTGTGGGGGGGTACTGAGGAGCATATAATACTGTGTGTGTGGGCCACTGTGGAGCATATAATACTGTGGGGGGTACTGAGGAGCATATAATATTGTGTGTGGGGGCCACTGTGGAGCATATAATACTGTGGGGGGTACTGAGGAGCATATAATACTGTGTGGGGGCCACTGTGGATCATATAATACTGTGGGGACCACTGTGGAGCATATAATACTGTGTGGGGGGGCCACTGTGGAGCATATAATACTGTGGGGGGTACTGAGGAGCATATAATATTGTGTGTGGGGGCCACTGTGGAGCATATAATACTGTGGGGGGTACTGAGGAGCATATAATATTGTGTGTGGGGGCCACTGTGGAGCATATAATACTGGGGGGGATACTGAGGAGCATATAATACTGTGGGGGGTACTGAGGAGCATATAATATTGTGTGTGGGGGCCACTGTGGAGCATATAATACTGGGGGGGATACTGAGGAGCATATAATACTGTGTGGGGGGCCACTGTGGAGCATATAATACTGTGTGTGGGCCACTGTGGAGCATATAATACTGTGGGGGGTACTGAGGAGCATATAATACTGTGGGGGGGGGGCACTGTGGAGCATATAATACTGTGGGGGGGCACTGTGGAGCATATAATACTGTGGGGGGCACTGTGGAGCATATAATACTGTGGGGGGTACTGAGGAGCATATAATACTGTGTGGGAGCCACTGTGGAGCATATAATACTGTGGGGGGTACTGAGGAGCATATAATATTGTGTGTGGGGGCCACTGTGGAGCATATAATACTGTCTGGGGTCCCTTCACTATTTATATCACACAGTATATGGTTTATAGCAGACATAATATTAGTACAGGCTGTAATAACATTACACGGTCACTATAACACAGATCTGTGAAGGACGTTCCTGACATAATACCCTTCTGACGGTGAAGAGCTACGTACCAGTACCGATAGCTCTTCACCCGGGGCACAGATCATGAAATTCAGCGCACTGTCAGCTTTCCAGTGGTTTATAAAACCGCCTGCGCCCCAACTGATGAAAGGTCCTCTTTAAAGATAACAACCTTTTATATCAATAAAAAAACAGGGCCTGGATGCCTTTCTCAAACACAACAATACAATGTCTACCAATAAGTATTTGGACACCGGTGGTCCGAGCGGCTCGAGAGGCAATTACAGCCTCAACCCTCCGGGGCTTTCCACAAGTCCTTGGATGACGGCTAGTGGTATTTTATTCCATTCAGCTTGGAGAAGACAGGTAAGCTCTTTCACCGATTTTGGACAGCTGCTGAACCCCTTAGTTCGGCGATCCAACTCGTCCCAGAGGTGCTCGATAGGGTTCAAGTCTGGACAGGGTAACCTGATTGTTACTGTACCAAGCCATGGTAGACCTCGCTACATGACAGCTGGAAGTGACATTGGTCCGACCCATAGAACCACCATAATGTAGGAAGTGCACTGTTATCTAAAATAGTGCAATAGGCGTCGATGCTGAGTTTACCATGTACTGGGACCAAGGGTCCCTACCAGGAGAAACCCCCCCCCCCAGACCATAACTCCACCTCCGCAGAACTTTAGTGGGTGTCCAAATACTTATTGGTAGACAGTATATAACAGTTATGGACTCTAGATTTAAGGACACGTTGATCCAGGGGATTTATACTGACTGCCAGATTTGGAGTCGGGAAGAAATTTTTTTCCCTGAAATGGGGCAATTGGCCGGAGCCTCATGGGGGTTTTTTGCCTTCCCCTGGATCAACACTGAAGGGGATTGTAGGGTTATAGGTTGTACTTGATGGACTGAGGTCTTTATCCAACCTCATCTACTATGTAACTATGTAAATAAGAGTAACGTGATCCTGTATAACGTGATCGGGTGTAACATGGTTCTGGTACAGACCTCACACTGGCACAGATTCTTACATTTATTTACTCTACCGAAAATACAGATAATTAGTGTTTTTGCCCCCCCCCTAGAAGTCAGGATTTGGGATCATCCCCCAAACCCTACACCCCACCAAAGTCTCCATGAGGGGTCGCTGTCCTCTGTCGTGGCCCAGAATCTACAAGAAAATGAGAAAATAGTAAATTAGTCTGATGTAAAAGTCACATACAGATCCATGCTGTAAGGAAAGGGGGCCGGGTAGTGACACATGGGGGAGGGGGGATAGTGACACATAGGGCGGGGGGGTAGTGACACATGGGGGGGTAGTGACACATGGGGGGGTAGTGACACATGGGGGGGGTAGTGACACATGGGGGGGTAGTGACATATAGGGCGGGGGGGTAGTGACACATGGGGGGGTAGTGACATATAGGGCGGGGGGGTAGTGACACATGGGGGGGTAGTGACACATGGGGGAGGGGGGATAGTGACACATAGGGCGGGGGGGTAGTGACACATGGGGGGGTAGTGACACATGGGGGGGGTAGTGACACATGGGGGGGGTAGTGACACATGGGGGGGTAGTGACATATAGGGCGGGGGGGGTAGTGACACATGGGGGGGTAGTGACATATAGGGCGGGGGGGGTAGTGACACATGGGGGGGTAGTGACACATAGGGCGGGGGGGTAGTGACACATGGGGCGGGGGATAGTGACACATGGGGTTTAAGACTTTAGCAACAAGTGAGCTCATCCCATATTTGGAGTCACTACTTCGTTATGTCACACTGTGTGACTGATGACATCATTGCTGTTGCCTTTTTGGCCCCGCCTCCACCTATTATTACATGAGGGGTGGCATATTTGACTATTTACTAGAGGATTGTGGGAAGTCGCTGCACAAAATGCTCTCCTATAGTGAGGGGCCACGACTCCCGTCCCCTCGGCTCTTACCCTCTGTAGTTTCAGGCCTCTCTTCTTCAGCTTCCACTTCCTCTGTATCAAATATGTCTTCTTCCTCATCCCCCTGAGACACTACAAAGTACAGACCAGGAACATGTGACCCCGGGAGGAAAAAACACCAAAATCACTGAATCACAAGCATATACTATGCAACTGTGTGATATTACATGGGCTGTGCCTGTATTACATGTGTCATATTACACTGAACTGTTTGTATTACATGTGTGATATTACATGGGGAGTGTCTGTATTACATGGGGAGTGTCTGTATTATGTGTGTGATATTATATGAGTGTTTCTGTATTACATGTGTCATATTACATGGGAACTGTTTGTATTACATGTGTGATATTACATGGGAGTGTCTGTATTACATGTGTGATATTACATGGGGAGTGTCTGTATTACATGTGTGATATTACATGGGGAGTGTCTGTATTACATGGGGAGTGTCTGTATTACATGTGTGATATTATATGAGTGTTTCTGTATTACATGTGTCATATTACACGGGAACTGTTTGTATTACATGTGTGATATTACATGGGGAGTGTCTGTATTACATGTGTGATATTACATGGGGAGTGTCTGTATTACATGTGTGATATTACATGTGGAGTATCTGTATTACATGTGTGATATTACATGGGGAGTGTCTGTATTACATGTGTGATATTACATGGGGAGTGTCTGTATTACATGGGGAGTGTCTGTATTACATGTGTGATATTATATGAGTGTTTCTGTATTACATGTGTCATATTACATGGGAACTGTTTGTATTACATGTGTCATATTACATGGGGAGTGTCTGTATTACATGTGTGATATTACATGGGGAGTGTCTGTATTACATGTGTGATATTACATGGGGAGTGTCTGTATTACATGTGTCATATTACATGGGGAGTGTCTGTATTACATGTGTGATATTACATGGGGAGTGTCTGTATTACATGTGTGATATTACATGGGGAGTGTCTGTATTACATGTGTGATATTACATGGGCTGTGTCTGTATTACCTGTGTGATATTACATGGGGAGTGTCTGTATTACATGTGTGATATTACATGGGCTGTGTCTGTATTACCTGTGTGATATTACATGGGGAGTGTCTGTATTACCTGTGTGATATTACATGGGGAGTGTCTGTATTACATGTGTGATGTTACATGGGGAGTGTCTATTACATGGGAAGTGTCTGTATTATGTGTGTGATATTATATGAGTGTTTCTGTATTACATGTGTCATATTACATGGGAACTGTTTGTATTACATGTGTGATATTACATGGGGAGTGTCTGTATTACATGGGGAGTGTCTGTATTACATGGGGAGTGTCTGTATTACATATGTGATATTATATGAGTGTTTCTGTATTACATGGGAACTGTTTTTATTACATGTATCACATTACACCGGTAGCGTCACCTCAGAGTAGAATTATTCGGCCTCCTCTGGGCTCAGGCTTGGGTCCTGATCCTCTTCGGGCCACTTCCGGCCTTCTGAATAACATCAGCAGTGATTGGGCCTCGGCATTCATGTTGTTTACATGATGTATAGATACAAGTGTCAGGATGCCAGTGTGACCCACATGACCACCTCAGCCCAATCAGAAACCTCAGCAGTCCCTGACATCATTCTGGCAGTTGGAAGAGGTCTGAAGAGGACAGGGAGCCATGCTGAAGCTCAGGGGAGGTGAGTACCACTGCTTGTCATGTTTACTCACCTCTCCTAGGCCTCCAATAATTATACTCTGGGGCCTGAAGTTCCGGTTTGGTCAAAATGAATGTTGCCCCCTGGCAACCTCAGTGCCCGGGAAAACCTTATTATAATCCCTCCCTGATTACATGTGATATTCCCTGGAGATCTCTGGAGAGGGTCAGTGATATCCAGTCTATATCCCAGCACAGGTAGGTTCTACCTACCTATAATAAATGGTGTTATTGGTGCAGATAATCGTTTAATACCCGGGGTCGGGACCTACCCCTCACCTGCGTGAAAATCGATGGTCCTCAGCATATCAGACACATTATCTACGTTAACACAAAAATGATCCATGTTTTCGTAGCCGGGGTCTGGGCGGTCTATTGTGGAAACCTTGGACATGTCTGTGATCCTGGGGAAAAAATAGAGATGAGTATAGACTACATACCGACATATATGTGATGGGTGGATGGCGAGACACTACAATTCTAGATAAACATGGCGAGACACCACTTGGCGGGACAGAACATGGTAGGACACAACAGGACGAGACACAACCTGGTGACACACAACATAGCGAGATACAATATGGCGGGACACAACCTGGCAGGATGCAACATGGCGAGACACAAAATGGCGAGAATCAACATGGCGAGACACAACACTGTGAGACATAACCTGGTGGGACACCACATGGTGAAAACCAACATGGCGAGACACAACAATGTGAGGCATAACATGGCAGGACACAGCATAGTGAGACATGAAGAAGATATGATGAAATATAAAAGATCAGAAGAAAAGACTGAAGATCAAGGAAGAATGTGGTGGGACAAGGCTGGACATGATGGAGACAGTAGGCAGGACATGATGAAATATGGAAGAAGATGGGGCGGCAGCACATGAGATGTGACGTCATAGGAAATGTCTCCATTTTTGTCAGGGTTTCTGGCCCTCATACTCACTTCTTGATCAGCTCCTTTGCGTGCTGTAAGAAGAGAGAAGACACATGAGATCCTGACCCTGCGGCGGGATTAGTCACTGACCGGAGTCATATCTATGGACGCGTCTCCACCACATGGCAGTCTCTCACCTGCAGGAATTGCGCCATCTGTGGTTCATCCATAGACTGTATTGATGACTCTACTAGTTTAGAGGTGACCTCCAGGTGGTCTCCATGTTGGCGGATCAGGCCCCGCACGTACTGCAGCTTCTCCTCCTGCTCGCGGGTGATCATCTGCAGCAGCTCCTTCTTCCTCTCCTCCAAGATGTTATACAAGGAGTCAAAGCGCTGGCTGAGGTGCTGCTTCTGTCTGCGGCTGTTGTCCTGTGTCACATGGGATAGGATTAGACACAGCTCAGTGGCTCCACATATATACTGTATATACTCACACACACATATACTGTATATATACAGGACTCCTGCATTACCACTCTAGAATCGGTGAGGGTTTCGAGCACTTACTTCGATACTTTTACAGATTTCCTCCATCTGGGTGATGATCGCTTGGATTCGGTCATTACCGGCCACCAACATGGCGATGCCGTCACTGAGGTCACTCTGCGGAGACACTGAGGTCACTAACAGTCTCTTCTGGTAACAAGTAACATGGTTCATATGGGGGTACAGAGGGCGTATGGGGGTACATGGTTCATATGGGGGTACACAGGGCGTATGGGGGGACCATGGTTCATATGGGGGTACATGGTTCATGTGGGGGTACACAGGGCGTATGGGGATACATGGTTCATGTGGGGGTACACAGGGCGTATGGGGATACATGGTTCATGTGGGGGTACACCCCAACATGATTGGGTCAAATATGGGGTTGTGACCACAGACCACTAGTGCACACTCTGACAACTGACTGCCCAGACTGGAGATGATTTTTACCACATTTAGGAGACTAAATGGAAAAAAGTTTCCCCGGGTGATCTACTGACGGGTGGTGGAATCTGGTAACACAAGTCACTGATCTCCAGGACCTGACCCTGACCGCTGAGACCCAGCGTTCAAGACATAGACGATCATAGACTCAGGGCGGAGGGGGGGTAACTGGAGACCACTGGTCCTTGTGGTCGGTGACGGGCTCACATACCTTCTGTCTCTTGTAGATGCTGGAGAGCGGGGCCACCTCACAGTCCTTGTGGGCTCCGAACACCTTACACATGGAGCAGGTCGGGGTCTCGCATGTCAGGCAGTAGATATTGATCTTCTCGTCCTCGTGCTCCTCACACATCAACTGCTGCTCAGTTTTGGTGTTTAGAGGCCTGAAAGGGGATCAGACTGACAGATTCAGTCTAACAGATGGGAATATCAAGGGCCACACGGTAATATTAGGGGCCACATGGAAACTCAGACAGAGGACTCCCACAAACGGCAAAAACTCCAATATGGAAATCCTCAACCATCCTGAAGTCATGGCTAAGGACTGCGGCCACCACTAGGGGGAGCTCACTACACAGATATATACAGCCGGAGCGGTCACGAGTGACACCTACCTGGAGGACTCCTGCTTGTAGATATCTATGATATTTTCCACCAGCAGATTCCTTTGTAGCCCGTACACCCCATGTCTGTCTAGAACAACCTCGTGTCGACATGAAGGGCAGCGGAAACGTCCTCCGGAGGATACGGTGCTGGATCCGCGGGACTGCCAGAGGGGATTTGAGGCCTACGGGAAAAAAAATGAAGGCTAATATCAAGAGCAATGTCAGGAATGAGAATGGATCATTTCTGGCCATTACTGGAAGCTCGAGGATGCTGACATCATGGCGGACAATAGTACATTAACCCTTCTCTGGCAGTACATTCCCCACCTCCTGAGTAACATCTTTGTTGTCCTCTGCAGCAATGTTCTGTATATCTGCTGGTCACAGATGTCCTCATGGTGTGGTGACACCTTCATCTGACCTAGGACTGGTTGGGTCTTCTTGTGCCACGTTCTGCTGAACATAATGGGAAACTAAAGGTGGTCTGATATACAGCCCTGTACACTGTGAGGACTACTACTACTCCTCTCCACCCCATACACTGTGAGGACTCCTCCTCCTCTCCACCCTCCATGATACGGTCTAAGCTGTAAGTCTGGGGTGTCCCCTGATATTCGCTCCCCCTCCTTATACATTCCCTTCCTGCCGCCGCCAGTTGTGTTCTAATGATTTGGCGATTTGGGGTTTTTTGTCCTCACATTACTAGACGTTATATTTTCTTATGTTTCTGGTGACGCGGCCATATAAGGGCTTGGTGTTTGCGGGATGAGATGTATTTTGTAATGACACCATGTTTGGGCGCCTGTAACTTATTGAATACATTTATTAACTCTTTCTTGGTCGAATAAAAATAATATTCAATTCTGGCATGGAGTTTTACTTTTTCAAAATTTTTTGCCATGCAGCGTACGGTATAAGTAACATGTGACCTTTATTCTGCAGGTCGGTACAGTTACGTCGTGTAGTGTACAGTATAAGTAACATGTGACCATTATTCTGCGGGTCGGTACAGTTACGGCGTGCAGTGTACAGTATAAGTAACATGTGACCATTATTCTGCGGGTCGGTACGGTTACGGCGTGCAGTGTACGGTATAAGTAACATGTGACCTTTATTCTGCGGGTCGGTACAGTTACGTCGTGTAGTGTACAGTATAAGTAACATGTGACCATTATTCTGCGGGTCGGTACAGTTACGGCGTGCAGTGTACAGTATAAGTAACATGTGACCATTATTCTGCGGGTCGGTACGGTTACGGCATGCAGTGTACAGTATAAGTAACATGTGACCTTTATTCTGCGGGTCGGTACAGTTACGTCGTGTAGTGTACAGTATAAGTAACATGTGACCATTATTCTGCGGGTCGGTACAGTTACGGCGTGCAGTGTACAGTATAAGTAACATGTGACCATTATTCTGCGGGTCGGTACGGTTACGGCGTGCAGTGTACAGTATAAGTAACATGTGACCTTTATTCTGCGGGTCGGTACGGTTACATCGTGCAGTGTACAGTATAAGTAACATGTGACCTTTATTCTGCGGGTCGGTACGGTTACGGCGTGCAGTGTACAGTATAAGTAACATGTTACCTTTATTCTGCGGGTCGGTACGGTTACAGCATGCAGTGTACAGTATAAGTAACATGTGACCTTTATTCTGCGGGTCGGTACGGTTACGGCGTGCAGTGTACAGTATAAGTAACATGTGACCTTTATTCTGCAGGTCGGTACGGTTACGGCGTGCAGCGTACGGTATAAGTAACATGTGACCATTATTCTGCAGGTCGGTACAGTTACGGCGTGCAGTGTACAGTATAAGTAACATGTGGCCTTTATTCTGCAGGTCGGTACGGTTACGTCGTGTAGTGTACAGTATAAGTAACATGTGACCTTTATTCTGCGGGTCGGTACGGTTACGGCGTGCAGTGTACAGTATAAGTAACATGTGACCTTTATTCTGCGGGTCGGTACGGTTACATTGTGCAGTGTACAGTATAAGTAACATGTGTCCTTTATTCTGCGGGTCGGTACGGTTACGGCGTGCAGTGTACAGTATAAGTAACATGTGACCATTATTCTGCGGGTCGGTACGGTTACGGCGTGCAGTGTACAGTATAAGTAACATGTGACCTTTATTCTGCGGGTCGGTACGGTTACATCGTGCACTGTACAGTATAAGTAACATGTGTCCTTTATTCTGCGGGTCGGTACGGTTACGGCATGCAGTGTACAGTGTAAGTAACATGTGTCCTTTATTCTGCGGGTCGGTACGGTTACAGTGTGCAGCGTACAGTATAAGTAACATGTGGCCTTTATTCTGCGGGTCGGTACGGTTACGGCGTGCAGTGTACAGTATAAGTAACATGTGGCCTTTATTCTGTGGGTCGGTACGGTTACGGCGTGCAGTGTATAGTATAAGTAACATGTGACCTTTATTCTGCGGGTCGGTACGGTTACGGCATGCAGTGTACAGTATAAGTGACATGTGACCTTTATTCTGCGGGTCGGTACGGTTACGGCATGCAGTGTACAGTATAAGTAACATGTGACCTTTATTCTGTGGGTCGGTACGGTTACGGTGATTCCTCATTTATATTATTTTTTATGCGATACTAATTTTGCAGAACAAACACATTTGTGGACATAAATCAGTGATTTTTGCATCTTCTGAGATGTGCAGCGTTTCTATTTTCCAATTTTCAGAGTTAGTTGAGGGCTTATTTTTTATGGGACAACCTGTGCTTTTTGTTGGTACTGTGTTGGGTACATGGGACTTTTCAATCCCTTTTCTTAGCATTTTCTGTTGTTAAAGGGAGCACCCCCTAGTGGGCTAGGGGGTGAGGTGCTGTCTTCCTATTTACATCATGAAAGACAGATTTGCATATTCTTCCCATGAGTGGAGTGCATATGACTTAACCCTTTCCCGACATCCTCCATACTAGTACGGCGCATGCCGGGTGTGTAACTATGGCAACCGCCCGGGAGCGGGGCAGCCGCCATAGCCGCTGGGTTTCTACTTCTTTACGCAGTAGACAACCGGTGCTAATGTCTCCAATCCGTCCCCGAACCGATCCGTCCCGATCCAAATAGATTGAAACAGCTGTCCTCGGCGGAGAGACTGTACTTGGTAAAATCCCACATCATTGCAGCAAAGGCCTCTGGGAAGGTCAGGCATGATGGTAAAGGGAGCGCCCCCTAGTGGGCTGCATGACTGAGGCACTGTCTTCCTATTTACATCATGGAAGACAGATTTGCATATTCTTCCCAATCATTCTTTCCAGTGTTTTTTCCCCCGACTTTCACAGTGCAGGTTAAATAAAATCTCAGTTTTATTGCGTTGGGTTGTTACAGACGCAGCCATACCAAATACCGTATATACTCGAGTATAAGCCGAATTTTTCAGCACAGTTTTTATGCCCCCCTCGGCTTATACTCAAGTCAGGGTCCACGGACCAGAGACCTGCAAGGACCTGCATAAATTAAACAAAGGGGGAGGTCCTTTAGTGCTACAGTAATGATATAGGACACTCCCCCTTCTCTAGCACTAAAGGACCTCCCCCTTTTTTTAATTTATGCAGGTCCTTGCGGGTCTCTGTGCTCTTTGGAGAGAGATGAAAGCACAGGAGGCCCCTGCTCCTGTGTCTGCATCGAGGAGAGGAAGCTTCAGTACAGTGACAGTAACACACAGGGACCTGCAGGGGTCACTAGTCCTAGTAATGTCAGGCATTTGGGGTTATTCATTTAGTTTCAGTAACTCCATGTGCCTCATATTACAGGACCTTAATGATGAAGATACCTAATTATTACCTCCATATGTCCCACATATCAGTAACTCTTTTGTGAGGCACACAGGGGGTTAATGTGAGGGACATGATGGGGTTAACTGCTATTACTATGAGGCCCATGGAGTTACTAAGCTGTAATACACATGACCAGACTATCTGCAATAGTGGATTTCCCCCACTAGGCTTATAACTCAAGTCAATACGTTTTCCCAGATTTTTATGGTAAAATTAGGGGCCAAGGCTTATATTCAGGTCGGCTTATACTCGAGTATATATGGGGAGGTAATTTTTTTTTAATATACATTTTTAGGGTTTTCTTTTATTTAGTTAATTTTATATAAGAAAAGGGGTCTTTTGGGGGCTTTGGTCATTTATTTTTATTTTCTTAACTATTTAGTGATGTCCAACTACAGGACCTGAAGCGGTGATGCTCTGAGCGCCGGCTCACCACTATGCAGTACAATACACCTATACTGCAGGGTGTAGAGGAAGTCTGTTCTGTGGCAGGATCAACCAGGTATTGGGGGCTCCGAGCAGCTCATGGTCACCGGCCAGACCCCGGGCTGCAGAAAATACATAACAGCTCCCAACTATCTCATTGCTGGGTGTAAGGGGGAGATGGATGGGGGACATTTACATGGCAGAGCCCTCTGGATGCCGCAGTCATGTTCCAGGGCCCCATAATGACCAGGGGTTTCCCTTCTTACACACTGATCGCTGATACGTGTCAGGATAGTACGTACAGGACTTACATAACACAGGGGCCAAACCCATCAGGTAAAAGGGAAATCCTCACCAAACAAAAATCATCAGATGTTTCCTTGCTTTGTTTTCAATGCATCTGAGACCGTTCTTGGCAGAAAGATGAAGCCATTGTATAATAGACAATATCTGCATATATGGGCAGTGCACAGTACTACTTCTCTTATATATATGGGCAGTGCACAGTACTACTTCTCTTATATATATGGGCAGTGCACAGTACTACTTCTCTTATATATATGGGCAGTGCACAGTACTACTTCTCTTATATATATGGGCAGTGCACAGTACTACTTCTCTTATACTGTATATATGGACAGTGCACAGTACTACTTCTCTTATATATATGGGCAGTGCACAGTACTACTCATATATATGGACAGTGCACAGTACTACTTCTCTTATACTGTATATATGGACAGTGCACAGTACTACTTCTCTTATACTGTATATATGGACAGTGCACAGTACTACTTCTCTTATACTGTATATATGGACAGTGCACAGTACTACTTCTCTTATACTGTATATATGGGCAGTGCACAGTACTACTTCTCTTATACTGTATATATGGACAGTGCACAGTACTACTTCTCTTATACTGTATATATGGACAGTGCACAGTACTACTTCTCTTATACTGTATATATGGACAGTGCACAGTACTTCTCATATATATGGACAGTGCACAGTACTACTTCTCTTATATATATGGACAGTGCACAGTACTACTTCTCTTATATATATGGACAGTGCACAGTACTACTTCTCTTATACTGTATATATGGACAGTGCACAGTACTACTTCTCATATATATGGACAGTGCACAGTACTACTTCTCTTATACTGTATATATGGACAGTGCACAGTACTACTTCTCTTATACTGTATATATGGACAGTGCACAGTACTACTTCTCTTATACTGTATATATGGACAGTGCACAGTACTACTTCTCTTATACTGTATATATGGACAGTGCACAGTACTACTTCTCTTATACTGTATATATGGACAGTGCACAGTACTTCTCATATATATGGACAGTGCACAGTACTACTTCTCTTATATATATGGACAGTGCACAGTACTACTTCTCTTATATATATGGACAGTGCACAGTACTACTTCTCTTATACTGTATATATGGACAGTGCACAGTACTACTTCTCATATATATGGACAGTGCACAGTACTACTTCTCTTATACTGTATATATGGACAGTGCACAGTACTACTTCTCTTATACTGTATATATGGACAGTGCACAGTACTACTTCTCTTATACTGTATATATGGACAGTGCACAGTACTACTTCTCTTATACTGTATATATAGACACTGCACAGTACTACTTCTCTTATACTGTATATATGGGCAGTGCACAGTACTACTTCTCTTATACTGTATATATGGACAGTGCACAGTACTACTTCTCTTATACTGTATATATGGACAGTGCACAGTACTACTTCTCTTATACATATGGACAGTGCACAGTACTACTTCTCTTATACATATGGACAGTGCACAGTACTACTTCTCTTATATATATGGACAGTGCACAGTACCACTTCTCTTATATATATGGACAGTGCACAGTACTACTTCTCTTATACTGTATATATGGACAGTGCACAGTACTACTTCTCTTATACTGTATATATGGGCAGTGCACAGTACTACTTCTCTTATACTGTATATATGGACAGTGCACAGTACTACTTCTCTTATATATATGGACAGTGCACAGTACTACTTCTCATATATATGGACAGTGCACAGTACTACTTCTCTTATACTGTATATATGGACAGTGCACAGTACTACTTCTCTTATACTGTATATATGGACAGTGCACAGTACTACTTCTCTTATATATATGGACAGTGCACAGTACTACTTCTCTTATACTGTATATATGGACAGTGCACAGTACTACTTCTCTTATACTGTATATATGGACAGTGCACAGTACTACTTCCCTTATACTGTATATATGGACAGTGCACAGTACTACTTCCCTTATACTGTATATATGGACAGTGCACAGTACTACTTCTCTTATACTGTATATATGGACAGTGCACAGTACTACTTCTCTTATACTGTATATATGGGCAGTGCACAGTACTACTTCTCTTATTCTGTATATATGGACAGTGCACAGTACTACTTCTCTTATACTGTATATATGGACAGTGCACAGTACTACTTCCCTTATACTGTATATATGGACAGTGCACAGTACTACTTCTCTTATATATATGGACAGTGCACAGTACTACTTCTCTTATACTGTATATATGGACAGTGCACAGTACTACTTCTCTTATCCTGTATATATGGACAGTGCACAGTACTACTTCTCTTATCCTGTATATATGGGCAGTGCACAGTACTACTTCTCTTATACTGTATATATGGGCAGTGCACAGTACTACTCTTATATATATGGACAGTGCACAGTACTACTTCTCTTATGCTGTATATACGGACAGTGCACAGTACCACTTCTCTTATACTGTATATATGGGCAGTGCACAGTACTACTTCTCTTATGCTGTATATACGGACAGTGCACAGTACCACTTCTCTTATACTGTATATATGGACAGTGCACAGTACTACTTCTCTTATACTGTATATATGGGCAGTGCACAGTACTACTTCTCTTATACTGTATATATGGGCAGTGCACAGTACTACTTCTCTTATACTGTATATATGGGCAGTGCACAGTACTACTTCTCTTCTCCTGTATATATGGACAGTGCACAGTACTACTTCTCTTATACTGTATATATGGACAGTGCACAGTACTACTTCTCTTATACTGTATATATGGACAGTGCACAGTACTACTTCTCTTATATATATGGACAGTGCACAGTACTACTTCTCTTATCCTGTATATATGGACAGTGCACAGTACTACTTCTCTTCTCCTGTATATATGGACAGTGCACAGTACTACTTCTCTTATACTGTATATATGGACAGTGCACAGTACTACTTCTCTTATACTGTATATATGGGCAGTGCACAGTACTACTTCTCTTCTCCTGTATATATGGACAGTGCATAGTACTACTTCTCTTATATATATGGACAGTGCACAGTACTACTTCTCTTATACTGTATATATGGACAGTGCACAGTACTACTTCTCTTATCCTGTATATATGGACAGTGCACAGTACTACTTCTCTTATACTGTATATATGGACAGTGCACAGTACTACTTCTCTTATCCTGTATATATGGACAGTGCACAGTACTACTTCTCTTATACTGTATATATGGACACTGCACAGTACTACTTCTCTTATACTGTATATATGGACAGTGCACAGTACTACTTCTCTTATCCTGTATATATGGACAGTGCACAGTACTACTTCTCTTATCCTGTATATATGGACACTGCACAGTACTACTTCTCTTATACTGTATATATGGACAGTGCACAGTACTACTTCTCTTATACTGTATATATGGACAGTGCACAGTACTACTTCTCTTATACTGTATATATGGACAGTGCACAGTACTACTTCTCTTATACTGTATATATGGACAGTGCACAGTACTACTTCTCTTATACTGTATATATGGACACTGCACAGTACTACTTCTCTTATACTGTATATATGGACAGTGCACAGTACTACTTCTCTTATACTGTATATATGGACAGTGCACAGTACTACTTCTCATATACTGTATATATGGACAGTGCACAGTACTACTTCTCTTATACTGTATATATGGACAGTGCACAGTACTACTTCTCTTATCCTGTATATATGGACAGTGCACAGTACTACTTCTCTTATACTGTATATATGGACAGTGCACAGTACTACTTCTCTTATACTGTATATATGGACAGTGCACAGTACTACTTCTCTTATCCTGTATATATGGACAGTGCACAGTACTACTTCTCTTATCCTGTATATATGGACACTGCACAGTACTACTTCTCTTATACTGTATATATGGACAGTGCACAGTACTACTTCTCTTATACTGTATATATGGACAGTGCACAGTACTACTTCTCTTATACTGTATATATGGACAGTGCACAGTACTACTTCTCTTATACTGTATATATGGACAGTGCACAGTACTACTTCTCTTATACTGTATATATGGACACTGCACAGTACTACTTCTCTTATACTGTATATATGGACAGTGCACAGTACTACTTCTCTTATACTGTATATATGGACAGTGCACAGTACTACTTCTCATATACTGTATATATGGACAGTGCACAGTACTACTTCTCTTATACTGTATATATGGACAGTGCACAGTACTACTTCTCTTATCCTGTATATATGGACAGTGCACAGTACTACTTCTCTTATACTGTATATATGGACAGTGCACAGTACTACTTCTCTTATACTGTATATATGGACAGTGCACAGTACTACTTCTCTTATCCTGTATATATGGACAGTGCACAGTACTACTTCTCATAGATGAGATTGTAAGGCTGATACGCTCTTCAGTGTGCCAGGTCTGAGATTCGGATGGACATGAAGGTCCTGGTGGATGGATAAGTCCCTGTATAATCGGGCAGTATACCGGTAGTAGTGACCACAATACTTAGTATTACACATCCACCATCCAGTTCCCCTACGAATAAATTCCAAGGATTGCCGGAGACTCCTGAGCCTCGCAGACAAGACACTTCAAAGACTAGGGATCACGTCTCAGGACCCGGCTCTTGGTCATGTTCTGATGATATGAATCCTACGAGTGGTAGAGAGGATTTCCTGAACAATTATTTCACAGACTCCTATACTAAACATAGCTTTGTTGTGACATCAGGTCGGGCGAGTAGATCGGGGCAGGCGAGTAGATCAGGGCGGGTGAGTAGATCGGGGCGGGCGAGTAGATCGGGGCAGGCGAGTAGATCGGGGCGGGTGAGTAGATCGGGGCGGGCGAGTAGATCGGGGCGGGCGAGTAGATCGGGGCGGGCGAGTAGATCGGGGCGGGCGAGTAGATCGGGGCGGGCGAGTAGATCGGGGCGGGCGAGTAGATCGGGGCAGGCGAGTAGATCAGGGCGGGTGAGTAGATCAGTGCGGGCGAGTAGATCGGTGCATCATCTACATTTACCACCACCAGGATGAAGAACAAATGTCATGATAATAATAACTCCTGAACTCTGGCTGGCGTGTTACTTCGGCTGAAGACCATCACGAGTATTAAAGGCCATCTTTGGTACAGCTCAGGTTATAGGCTCTTCCAAGACATCATTAGGGAAGACCTTACCCCTCTGTTCCCATGAAGGATCTTGGAGATCACCACAAGAGATAATTGTTCTTGATGGTAATTTTTTGTTCCAGACCACAATAGTCAATACAAGGATGAAGAATCAGACATGGAACCTGAAACGTAGAGCCTCGGGCTCATATTTTTTCAGTACATCATCAAAATCGGCTTATTGCAGAGGCAGATCTGGTAGTTCCTACAGCCCCAAGGACACCATAACTGTAGCTGGATAATGGGATTGGCAGTAAGGTCCCCAGATTCGGGATGATCCGCCTGCTGTACCAATTGGTGATAGGAGCATGCTTGCACAACTAGGGTAGACCTTATGAGCAATGGACTGATACATGTCAGAAAACATCAAAAGCAACCTTCTCGGTGTGCAAGGGTCATACCTACAGAATAAAGGAACATTAGCCTACAGGACCAGCTTTGGAAGTGGTCAACAGGCTGGGGACTTTTCAAGTCAGATGGTGAGACAACTATGGACCGATGTCAGACGTGACAGATTAACTGGAATAATCCATTCCCGAGAAACGTTCCTTTTAGACTAGGCACTGGAGATTCCCACCTTGACGACACACCAACCTACATAATGAGTAATCCCACCGCAGTAGAGATAGAAGTTGCTTCTGCATCCATGTTACACTGGTTCTTATAGGAATTCTGACACCCGAACCTGTGGAGGCCTTTGCAAGGTCCTGGATAAGAAATTCTCTTCTCGTGATCGGATTCTCCTAGATGATCTCTGAGCCATAAACTGAGGAGCTAGAGGATAAACACCTGCCAAGTTATCTTTGATTCAACCTTCTAAGCCCACCAAAATACCACTAGGGCCTCTTCGTTCCGTCAGACTTCAGAAGCTAGGGTGCAGAATAAGGTTGAGCCGATCTTGAGATTTCAGGATCGATTTTAAATCCGATTTCCGATCATTTTCCAGCCGATCCCGATCGTGAAATTTGCTCGATCGCCGATCGGGATCCGATCTGTTCCAACCCGATCGCACAATCCTAGTGCAGAATTAAACGGCATTTTGGCCAACAGTCACAGCACCCTGGCAGAGACGTAGCCGGAAGAATGTAGCTGAAGAGGTCTGGCCGGTTTCTTCAAAGACTGTGAGGAAAGGAGATAGGAACTCCTAAAGATTAGATGTAACCTGAGAAATTGGAGCAGTTGATCCTGGCAATTTCATGGATGGGTAACTTCTCTAACCAGGTCTTGTATGGCTGACAAGAGCGTGTCAACGGGATCCATGGTCCGAGCAGACTGTAATGGGAGCTGCGACACTAAACTGGTTAGATTTAGGGTTACTTTGGAGGGCATTGTGCAACTTCGGTACAGGGATCAGGTCTTTGTTGCTTCCTTAATGAGGGATGAGCTGGATGGATCAAGAAACACAGACGCAAGGCATGAAAGGGACAGATGAGGACATGGTCAGTAAGAAGCTGAGGCAAAGGCAGGCAGAGCCAGGTAACCCGGCAGAGGTCGGTACAGACGGGATGGGTTCAGATAAGGGTAAACAGGCGAAAATAAAGAAAGCCAAACACCTTCACAAGAGTGCTAGAAACCTTACTGTGCAGGCACCTTCACATGGTGTAAGGTGCGGAGGATTGGCTAGGACAAATGACATGAATTTAGGCACACATGGGTCGTAAGGTGTGAGGCCGTGACCTAGTGCCGCCAGAGACAGTCCAGCAAGTAGAGGAGATGCCAATGGGCAGGAGACACGTGAGATGCCACAGACAACCAGCACTACACCATCTAATAACACAAACTAAGGCTTCTCACTCCCTCCTTACCCCGAAGTGCCAGGACCTAGTACACATCACGGGGATGAAGATCGACCTACGGCTGACAAAACTGAGTCTCAATTTCTCCTATAAACTTTCCGTTATTACCCCATTACTGGGTGCAGTCAGAGCACCTGTAGAAAATCTGTTGTCAGGTTTCATGAGCTCCCCTCCTTACAGTTTACTCTCCACCACTGTTCTTTGGCCCACACCAGTCTGCGTTCTCGGTGTCCTCACTGTCTCGGCTTTGATTGGTCAGAAGTTACGTTATCACTGCCCGTCTGCGTTGCATTTGCTTCCATAACACAGATCTCACTTCTATAACAAACAGCAATAGCCCAGTCCTGATTATATTCATTGCCCTGGTTATCTACTGTTGCCCCAAGTTCTGCCCCCTTTACTTTTATCCAGAT
This sequence comes from Leptodactylus fuscus, assembly GCF_031893055.1. NCBI lineage: Eukaryota > Metazoa > Chordata > Amphibia > Anura > Leptodactylidae > Leptodactylus > Leptodactylus fuscus. Next base: position 242,438,981 of record NC_134267.1, read on the forward strand.
TTATAATACTCGGTCACCTTTCCCTGACTACGTCTTTTCATAGATGAAAACATTTATCGGATTCGAAACAGAATTGTGGGAAAGCAACTAAGTATAAAGGCAGGACTGTGTGTAAAGTGCTGCGGAATGTGATGGCGCTATATAATAATAATGATAGATCATGGAGAGTCTGCCGCACATTGAGTAGCATCAGCACTGGGGAGGCAATGTGTCAGCTATAGGTGCAGGTCCTGTCCAGGTCACATGACCACAACACTTCCATGTGCCAGGCTATAATCCCGGCTGCTAGCGTCATCATCCCAGTACTGGAGTCTTGTGACCCTAAAGATTGTTGCCATGGTCAGCAGTGCCAAAGGGTGGACACAGGCAAGTAGTTTCTATATTAGAAGTTAAAAACTATATAGATGGCTGAAGCCCTTGGTCTACTCTCCCCTCGACCCTTTAGAATCTGGTATTCACACCCTGACAAATCCTCCAATGATCTCCTAAATCTGATGGTAACCACTACGTACCCATTCTTCAAGAACTCTCTGTAACATTTAACATTGACCACCAACCACTCCCCTGTGTGCTCTGCTCTATCGCCCTACTGGACACCACTCTCTCTCTTGGGTCTCCTCCTATCTCTCCGAATTGCTGTCGAGATTCCTCAGGACTCTATCCGAGGTACTTTTCTAATTCTATCCAGTCCCTACAGAACAAACTATCAGCAGATTTGTCTTTTAGGGTCATCTTTATGATGATGGAACCAATTCTGTTTTCTTTAACATCTGTTTGTTTCCACTGTCTTCTCTATAACCTAAACCTAATACTTCCATTTCAGTCTGTGGTTGTACCATAATTTCGAGGAAGCATGCCCTTATGTCGTTCCTTCACCCCCTAAATTCGAATGCTCACCACTCATGGCACCTGCACCTCAGAAACATCTCCAGAATCCAACCTTCTCTAACTATAGAAACAGCAAAAATTCTTATTGTTACTCTGGGTTGTTGTTGTCTTGATTCTTAAGACTCCTAACCAAATGGTTTTCCACTTTGCTCTTCTCTTTCTGACACATCCTACCCTGCACTACTTGTCGTTCCGACTCATCTTCCCTGCGTCATTCGTCGCTCCGACTTTTCTCCCCTGCGCCACTCGTCATTCCGACTTCTCTACCCTGCGTCACTCGTCGCTCCGACTTCTCTACCTTGCGTCACTCGTCGTTCCAACTTCTCTACCTTGCGTCACTCGTTCTGACTTCTCTACTTTGCGCCACTCATCATTCTGACTTCTTTACCCTGCACCACTTGTCGTTCCGTCTTCTCTACCCTGCGTCACTCGGCGTTCCGAATTCTCTACCCTGCGTCATTCATCGTTCCGTATTCTCTACCATGCACCATTCTGATTTCTCTACTTTGCACCACTCATCGTTCCGACTTATCTACCCTGTGTCATTCGTCACTCCGACTTTTCTCCCCTGCGCCATTTGTCATTCCAACTTCTCTACACTGCGCCTTTAGTCGTTCTGACTTCTCTACCGTGTAAATCGTTATTCTTACTTCTCTACCCTACGTTACTCGTCGTTCCATATTCTCTACAATGCACCACTCGTCATTCTGATTTTTCTACTTTGCGCCACTCATCGTTCCGACTTCTTTACCCTGCACCACTTGTTGTTCTGACTTCTCTACCCTGTGCCACTCGTCATTCCGACCTCTCTATCCAGCATCATTTGTCGTTACGACTTCTTGACCCTGTGCCACTCGTCGTTACGACTTCTCTACACTGCGTCTCTCGTCGTTCTAACTTCTTTACCCTGCGTCTCTCATTACTCTGACTTCTCTACCCTGCGTCACTCGTCGTTCCAACTTCTCTACCCTGCACCACTAGTCGTTCTGACTTCTCTACCCTGCGCCACTCGTCTTTCTGACTTCTCTACCCTGCGTCTCTCATTGCTCTGACTTCTCTCCCCTGCATCACTTGTCGCTCCGACTTCTCTCACTTGTGCCAGTCATCGCTCCCTCTTCTCTACCCTGTGCCACTCGTCTTTCTGACTTCTCTACCCTGCGCCACTCGCGGCCCTGCTGCCTCTACCTTGTGTCAGTCACTGCTATGGTTGCCCATGCACTATTGAATACAATTAACGTAAACTTATCACTCCCATCAAAGTCACACCACGGCTGCAGAGTCCGAGTAGGAATCAATTTTAGCTGGGGTCAGAGTAGAAAAACGTTACCGACATGGAATTGAAAATAAAATGATTTTATAATATTCAATTATTGATATTATATTATGTATATATTATGTATATCTATTCACTATAATAGGGATCAGTCACTGGATTATTATTAATATTACACAGTCCATGGTTTGGCCTTCGGACTCCACAGCCCTGTGTCACACGTTCTCGTAAAACACTTCTGACTGGTGTTCAGTTTCATGATCCACCAAATGCAAATTTGGAGATGATCTACTATAATAAAATTTTCCCAGTCTACGCTCCATATACACACTACACTGTGATCCCTCCATAGACTGCACTGTATATACACACTACACTGTGATCCCTCCATAGACTACACTGTATATACACACTACACTGTGATCCCTCCATAGACTACACTGTATATACACACTACACTGTGATCCCTCCATAGACTACACTGTATATACACACTACACTGTGATCCCTCCATAAACTACACTGTATATACACACTACACTGTGGGCCCTCCATAGACTACACTGTATATACACACTAAACAATGGGACCTCCATAGACTACACTGTATATACACATTACACTGTGATCCCTCCATAGACTACACTGTATATACACACTACACTGTGGGACCTCCATAGACTACACTGTATATACACATTACACTGTGATCCCTCCATAGACTACACTGTATATACACACTACACTGTGATCCCTCCATAGACTACACTGTATATACACACTACACTGTGGGCCCTCCATAGACTACACTGTATATACACACTACACTGTGGGCCCTCCATAGACTACACTGTATATACACACTACACTGTGGGCCCTCCATAGACTACACTGTATATACACACTACACTGTGATCCCTCCATAGACTACACTGTATATACACACTACACTGTGATCCCTCCATAGACTACACTGTATATACACACTACACTGTGATCCCTCCATAGACTACGCTGTATATACACACTACACTGTGGGCCCTCCATAGACAATCTTTGGGTTCTCGCTTTCTACGCCCTATATAAACACCAGACTGTGGGCACTCCATAATCTACAGACAAAATAGCAGATCCTCTAACCGACATGGTATATACACACATAAAACCTGGGCCCTCTATAATCTACAATCTATATACACAATAAAATGTTGGAACTCCATAACCTACATTGTATATACGCACCAGGATATAAACACAGGCTACACCCTACATACATATTAACACTTCCCACTCTCCATGGATTACACAACTAGTGTACACAACTCGTTACAGTCACTGCATATACAAAGAGCTTCTTCCTTCTACGAAAACACAAAGTCTAACTCTATGTCCAAAGTTCCAAGTCTACAAAGTGATGACATTCCACCACCCTCCAACAACACGTGAGCCCAGACATGTAGAAGATAGGACTTATAACATGGCCTCCGGCAGGCAGTACCTGGAATATGTCATTGGCACACTTGCGGCACAGGTTATGTTGGCAGGGCAGGATCACCACAGGTTTGGTAAACATCTCCAAGCAGATGGGACATATCAGTTGCTTCTCCAGATTGTCCATAGTTTGAGTGTCCCCCCCCAAGGACTTAAATCCCACGGCAAAATTCATCCCTTCGTAGGACACAAGCTACGCAGACAAGACACAATGCGGATGGTGACCACACGGGATCTGCTCGCTCACTCACTCATCAGACCTGCACACACTCTAACTTTAGAGGTCCTTATCATACCCTCTGGGGCGGGAAGAGACCCTTTAACCCCTTTCTGTCCAGGGAAGTAAAACATCCCAGACCTTATGACCAGTGTGGCCACGGACAGCTGCCCAGACAGTGTTAATAATCGGCGTTGGGAGGGGGCTGAGAAATTCCAGGGGTATTTTTAGCTGCGGGATGAGGACAGACAGTGATGAGGAAGGGGGGGGGTCTGCAGCTGTCACCCACAGCAGGTGACACTGAGTCACACAATGATACACCAAATAACAAAGACACAAATAAATGGCCCCAAAGGGAAACGACAACTTAACCCCATCCTCCGTGTCACTGCCACATGGGTGGGTCATCACTAGACAGACATGAAGGACCGGAGGGGGTGAGAAGGGGAGCTCTTGAAATTTTATTAAACCTTCATGATACTAAGATACATTCCCCTCCCACCCGGAGCTTGAACATGTCATGGTGAAGACACAGCACCAACATTTCATGGCGCTCAATGGCCCCCCGGCACCGATTCATTGGCAATTGCATGTGCTGGTGACTAAATGAGACGTTTGGCAAAACCTACAATCTGTTCCGAAATGGAGATCGGCGCTAGGCCGGCCCGAAGATCAGCGCCACAGTCACAGTGAAAGAGTATATAAAAAGAATACAGATGGAGACGAGATGGACACGCAGATCTGGAATAACGAAGGAGAACCGTCCCACACAACGCACTGCCAATCACGGCAATACCCAGGAGTCCACACAACTAAGAAACTTCAGCTCCACGCCGTACAATACTGGGGCGGAGGAGATGTGAACAATCCGACACAAGCGACAAGTATAAAAGAAAAAACAGGCGAAGCCTCCGGAGAGAACGACGGAAAGATACCATATAAAAAGTTCAATACTTCTCAGAACAGACTCGTTGTGCAGTAATATCGTGCGCTGGCCACGGAGGGCACGCGCACAAGAAACAAGATGGAGGAAGCGGCTGCGGCCCCAGTGTCTCACAGTAGTCATTGGCATCAAGTATAAAATCATTCTGATGCAAACATTTAGTGCGGGTATGAAACAAGGATTCGGACCGGTGTGGCTCTCCTCAGTCGTCGCTCAGTCCTCAGCCAGTAGTGGGTACAGGACGCACCTGCGGGATAAGAGATGGGGGTCGTTTTGAGTCCCTCGTTTGGTACATTAGCCCATGTCACTTTGCGAGACGTCTGCATGAAGTTGACATCTCGTGAGACGGAAAGGCTTACTAGGAAAACATCTATCTGCAAAATACAAAGCGGCTGGTCCATTGCTAAACCAAGGCTCCTGGGTCGGAGCGGCTGTGTGCTCTTCATCCACGGACGGAAGGGCGGCAGACACAAGTCTTTGGTAGAAGTGTTCGCTTTTCCCAGGAATAGTAAGCAGTCGCCTCCTCGTCCTTATGGTCTGGAGGGAGTGACAGGAGATGAAACGGTCCACTCAGAGATGTTGGAGAAGAACTTATGATGCTGTAGAAAGTGCTAAGGGTCATGTAGAACCGCTGGACTCCTTCTCCAAAAGAGCACTAAATCGGGGGTCTCCAGAAGTGACAAGAAGGGAATCCTGTCCGATACCGCTGCTACAAAGAGACCTGAGGAGAAACAAAGGAACGTGAGGGACATACAGCAGAGACGGGACAGCTTATAAAGAATCAGCACTTACTGTATTAGGATTTCTGCTGCTCGGGGTGGATGGGGGGTCCTGAAGATGGCTGCAGGTTGATGACTTCACCTATGACAGACAAGCACAGGTATTAGGTGACCAGTAACTTAAAAGGTCACGAGAATGGGGTGTGAAGAGTCACTCACCATCCTCTGCCCTGATCTGAGCCTCCAGGTCCTCGGGGTTCACACACTTGTAGGAATCATCTTCTTCCTCGGGAGGTTTACACCGACCGCAGCAACAACCACAACAGCAGCAGCAACAGCAACACGTGATTATACCGAAACAGCAAATCAGACCCTGGAACATACACGATAGACATCAGCTCCGCACCAAATACACGGCACCCCGACCATAACGTGGACCTCCTCCTACAGGCTGCCACGTACAGGGCCACATATCAGTCATTACAGAACTGTAACCGGGGCGTAACACCATCACTGGCCGCCATAGGTGACGGCACCAGACTGCAGTCCTCACCTTGAACCACCACTTGGACATAAGGAAGTAGTACTTGACGCTCTCCTCCCCAAACTGCTCGGCCACGTAGAGACCCATGGAGCCGTATTCGTCGTAAATCTTGCGCTTGTTTTCATCGCTCAGCGTGGTGTTGGCATTATTAATCTCCTTGAACTTCTCCGCCGCCTCTGGATTGTCGGGGTTTTTGTCTGGGTGATACTTTAATGCCAGTTTCCTATAAAGATGGCAGGGAGGGAAGGTCATAACAAGGAAGTGTCTCCCGCTTCCTCATTCACTATTACGAGGGGCTTTGGCCTAGCTCCTACACACCGCTATTTGGCCGATCATCGTAAAAAATACACCGCACCTACCGGATCCAGAACAGCGACACATTCAACAGCCAGTTCTTATAAAAGACTGTGGAGCTGGACGGAGCCAGAGGTTTATGTTACCCAATAGTCACCTGTGCTAAAATGGCTACCAACCGGTCAGTAGATCACAGTCACCTGCATGCTCAGCTTCCCGCACATGTGGGGTGTACAATGTCTCAAAGGCGTTTATAGGGTTCATCACAATGGGGAGGATGGGTAATGCAACGCAGAGGGACAGCACATGTGAGACAGCCCAGAGCAAACAGAGAAAGATAATCTTACAAAACAACCGGACAAAGTCTTACCTGTACGCCTTCTTTATGTCGTCCTGAGACGCCCCCTTCTCCAGACCCAGGACCTGGTACAAGGAGATTCCCGACCGGGACATCGATCTCTGTGGTCTGTGAGGCTCCGCCATCGTGTCCTGGGACAGAAAGAAATTATAGAGAGTTTATAATACAAAGGTAGTGACACGGAAATAAAGTAGTATACAGAAAAATATACAGTATATAAGATGGAGGCCGAAAGAATCAAGAGAGAAACTGAAATCAAATAATTCTGCACCAAAATAAATAAGAAACTAAAACTGAAAGTGATCCCTGACCAATCATCAGATTTATCGCCAATCCACCGATTGAGGACGACTGTGCAGGATCTACAGGCCCGGCTGTAACATCTGTGGTAAATGTACTGCTATATACCATACACAGCCTGTATATACCTCCATGTCCTGCCGTATCTCATCTTGTATCCAGACTACAGGTGTAACATCTGTGGTAAATGTACTGCTATATACCATACACAGCCTGTATATACCTCCATGTCCTGCCGTATCTCATCTAGTATCCAGACTACAGGTGTAACATCTGTGGTAAATGTACTGCTATATACCATACAGAGTCTGTATATACCTCCATGTCCTGCCGTATCTCATCTTGTATCCAGACTACAGGTGTAACATCTGTGGTAAATGTACTGCTATATACCATACAGAGCCTGTATATACCTCCATGTCCTGCTGTATCTCATCTTGTATACAGACTACAGGTGTAACATCTGTGGTAAATGTACTGCTATATACCATACACAGCCTGTATATACCTCCATGTCCTGCCGTATCTCATCTTGTATCCAGACTACAGGTGTAACATCTGTGGTAAATGTACTGCTATATACCATACACAGCCTGTATATACCTCCATGTCCTGCCGTATCTCATCTTGTATCCAGACTACAGGTGTAACATCTGTGGTAAATGTACTGCTATATACCATACACAGTCTGTATATACCTCCATGTCCTGCCGTATCTCATCTTGTATCCAGACTACAGGTGTAACATCTGTGGTAAATGTACTGCTATATACTATACACAGCCTGTATATACCTCCATGTCCTGCCGTATCTCATCTTGTATCCAGGCTACAGGTGTAACATCTGTGGTAAATGTACTGCTATATACCATACACAGCCTGTATATACCTCCATGTCCTGCCGTATCTCATCTTGTATCCAGACTACAGGTGTAACATCTGTGGTAAATGTACTGCTATATACCATACAGAGCCTGTATATACCTCCATGTCCTGCCGTATCTCATCTTGTATCCAGACTACAGGTGTAACATCTGTGGTAAATGTACTGCTATATACCATACACAGTCTGTATATACCTCCATGTCCTGCCGTATCTCATCTTGTATCCAGACTACAGGTGTAACATCTGCGGTAAATGTACTGCTATATACCATACACAGTCTGTATATACCTCCATGTCCTGCCGTATCTCATCTTGTATCCAGACTACAGGTGTAACATCTGCGGTAAATGTACTGCTATATACCATACACAGCCTGTATATACCTCCATGTCCTGCCGTATCTCATCTTGTATCCAGACTACAGGTGTAACATCTGTGGTAAATGTACTGCTATATACCATACACAGTCTGTATATACCTCCATGTCCTGCCGTATCTCATCTTGTATCCAGACTACAGGTGTAACATCTGTGGTAAATGTACTGCTATATACCATACACAGTCTGTATATACCTCCATGTCCTGCCGTATCTCATCTTGTATCCAGACTACAGGTGTAACATCTGTGGTAAATGTACTGCTATATACCATACAGAGCCTGTATATACCTCCATGTCCTGCCGTATCTCATCTTGTATCCAGACTACAGGTGTAACATCTGTGGTAAATGTACTGCTATATACCATACAGAGCCTGTATATACCTCCATGTCCTGCCGTATCTCATCTTGTATCCAGACTACAGGTGTAACATCTGTGGTAAATGTACTGCTATATACCATACACAGTCTGTATATACCTCCATGTCCTGCCGTATCTCATCTTGTATCCAGACTACAGGTGTAACATCTGTGGTAAATGTACTGCTATATACCATACACAGTCTGTATATACCTCCATGTCCTGCCGTATCTCATCTTGTATCCAGACTACAGGTGTAACATCTGTGGTAAATGTACTGCTATATACCATACACAGCCTGTATATACCTCCATGTCCTGCCGTATCTCATCTTGTATCCAGACTACAGGTGTAACATCTGTGGTAAATGTACTGCTATATACCATACAGAGCCTGTATATACCTCCATGTCCTGCTGTATCTCATCTTGTATCCAGACTACAGGTGTAACATCTGTGGTAAATGTACTGCTATATACCATACACAACCTGTATATACCTCCATGTCCTGCCGTATCTCATCTTGTATCCAGACTACAGGTGTAACATCTGTGGTAAATATACTGCTATATACCATAAACAGCCTGTATATACCTCCATGTCCTGCCGTATCTCATCTTGTATACAGACTACAGGTGTAACATCTGCGGTAAATGTACTGCTATATACCATACACAGTCTGTATATACCTCCATGTCCTGCCGTATCTCATCTTGTATCCAGACTACAGGTGTAACATCTGCGGTAAATGTACTGCTATATACCATACACAGCCTGTATATACCTCCATGTCCTGCCGTATCTCATCTTGTATCCAGACTACAGGTGTAACATCTGTGGTAAATGTACTGCTATATACCATACACAGTCTGTATATACCTCCATGTCCTGCCGTATCTCATCTTGTATACAGACTACAGATGTAACATCTGCGGTAAATGTACTGCTATATACCATACACAGTCTGTATATACCTCCATGTCCTGCCGTATCTCATCTTGTATCCAGACTACAGGTGTAACATCTGTGGTAAATGTACTGCTATATACCATACACAGTCTGTATATACCTCCATGTCCTGCCGTATCTCATCTTGTATCCAGACTACAGGTGTAACATCTGTGGTAAATGTACTGCTATATACCATACACAGTCTGTACATACCTCCATGTCCTGCCGTATCTCATCTTGTATCCAGACTACAGGTGTAACATCTGTGGTAAATGTACTGCTATATACCATACAGAGCCTGTATATACCTCCATGTCCTGCCGTATCTCATCTTGTATCCAGACTACAGGTGTAACATCTGTGGTAAATGTACTGCTATATACCATACAGAGCCTGTATATACCTCCATGTCCTGCCGTATCTCATCTTGTATCCAGACTACAGGTGTAACATCTGTGGTAAATATACTGCTATATACCATACACAGCCTGTATATACCTCCATGTCCTGCCGTATCTCATCTTGTATCCAGACTACAGGTGTAACATCTGTGGTAAATGTACTGCTATATACACCATACAGATCCTGTATATACCTCCATGTCCTGCCGTATCTCATCTTGTATCCAGACTACAGGTGTAACATCTGTGGTAAATGTACTGCTATATACCATACAGAGCCCGTATATACCTCCATGTCCTGCCGTATCTCATCTTGTATCCAGACTACAGATGTAACATCTGTGGTAAATGTACTGCTATATACCATACACAGCCTGTATATACCTCCATGTCCTGCCGTATCTCATCTTGTATCCAGACTACAGGTGTAACATCTGTGGTAAATGTACTGCTATATACCATACAGATCCTGTATATACCTCCATGTCCTGCTGTATCTCATCTTGTATCCAGACTACAGGTGTAACATCTGTGGTAAATGTACTGCTATATACCATACACAGCCTGTATATACCTCCATGTCCTGCCGTATCTCATCTTGTATCCAGACTACAGGTGTAACATCTGTGGTAAATATACTGCTATATACCATACACAGCCTGTATATACCTCCATGTCCTGCCGTATCTCATCTTGTATCCAGACTACAGGTGTAACATCTGTGGTAAATGTACTGCTATATACCATACACAGCCTGTATATACCTCCATGTCCTGCCGTATCTCATCTTGTATCCAGACTACAGGTGTAACATCTGTGGTAAATGTACTGCTATATACCATACAGAGCCTGTATATACCTCCATGTCCTGCCGTATCTCATCTTGTATCCAGACTACAGGTGTAACATCTGTGGTAAATGTACTGCTATATACCATACAGAGCCTGTATATACCTCCATGTCCTGCCGTATCTCATCTTGTATCCAGACTACAGGTGTAACATCTGTGGTAAATGTACTGCTATATACCATACACAGCCTGTATATACCTCCATGTCCTGCCGTATCTCATCTTGTATCCAGACTACAGGTGTAACATCTGTGGTAAATGTACTGCTATATACCATACAGAGCCTGTATATACCTCCATGTCCTGCTGTGTCTCATCTTGTATCCAGACTACAGGTGTAACATCTGTGGTAAATGTACTGCTATATACCATACACAGCCTGTATATACCTCCATGTCCTGCCGTATCTCATCTTGTATCCAGACTACAGGTGTAACATCTGTGGTAAATGTACTGCTATATACCATACACAGCCTGTATATACCTCCATGTCCTGCCGTATCTCATCTTGTATCCAGACTACAGGTGTAACATCTGTGGTAAATGTACTGCTATATACCATACACAGCCTGTATATACCTCCATGTCCTGCCGTATCTCATCTTGTATCCAGACTACAGGTGTAACATCTATGGTAAATGTACTGCTATATACCATACAGATCCTGTATATACCTCCATGTCCTGCCGTATCTCATCTTGTATCCAGACTACAGGTGTAACATCTGTGGTAAATGTACTGCTATATACCATATAGAGCCCGTATATACCTCCATGTCCTGCCGTATCTCATCTTGTATCCAGACTACAGATGTAACATCTGTGGTAAATGTACTGCTATATACCATACACAGCCCGTATATACCTCCATGTCCTGCCGTATCTCATCTTGTATCCAGACTACAGGTGTATCATCTGTGGTAAATGTACTGCTATATACCATACACAGCCTGTATATACCTCCATGTCCTCCCGTATCTCATCTTGTATCCAGACTACAGGTGTAACATCTGTGGTAAATGTACTGCTATATACCATACAGAGTCTGTATATACCTCCATGTCCTGCCGTATCTCATCTTGTATCCAGACTACAGGTGTAACATCTGTGGTAAATGTACTGCTATATACCATACACAGCCTGTATATAGCGCCATGTCCTGCCGTATCACATCTTGTATCCAGACTACAGGTGTAACATCTGTGATAAATGTACTGCTATATACCATACACAGCCTGTATATACCTCCATGTCCTCCCGTATCTCATCTTGTATCCAGGCTACAGGTGTAACATCTGTGGTAAATGTACTGCTATATACCATACACAGCCTGTATATACCTCCATGTCCTGCCGTATCTCATCTTGTATCCAGGCTACAGGTGTAACATCTGTGGTAAATGTACTGCTATATACCATACACAGCCTGTATATACCTCCATGTCCTGCTGTATCTCATCTTGTATCCAGACTACAGGTGTAACATCTGTGGTAAATGTACTGCTATATACCATACACAGCCTGTATATACCTCCATGTCCTGCCGTATCTCATCTTGTATCCAGACTACAGGTGTAACATCTGTGGTAAATGTACTGCTATATACCATACACAGCCTGTATATACCTCCATGTCCTGCCGTATCTCATCTTGTATCCAGACTACCGGTGTAACATCTGCGGTAAATGTACTGCTATATACCATACACAGTCTGTATATACCTCCATGTCCTGCCGTATCTCATCTTGTACCCAGACTACAGGTGTAACATCTGTGGTAAATGTACTGCTATATACCATACACAGCCTGTATATACCTCCATGTCCTGCTGTATCTCATCTTGTATCCAGACTACAGGTGTAACATCTGTGGTAAATGTACTGCTATATACCATACACAACCTGTATATACTTCCATGTCCTGCAGTATCTCATCTTGTATCCAGACTACAGGTGTAACATCTGTGGTAAATGTACTGCTATATACCATACAGAGCCTGTATATACCTCCATGTCCTGCCGTATCTCATCTTGTATCCAGACTACAGGTGTAACATCTGTGGTAAATATACTGCTATATACCATACACAGCCTGTATATACCTCCATGTCCTGCCGTATCTCATCTTGTATCCAGACTACAGGTGTAACATCTGTGGTAAATGTACTGCTATATACCATACACAGCCTGTATATACCTCCATGTCCTGCCGTATCTCATCTTGTATCCAGGCTACAGGTGTAACATCTGTGGTAAATGTACTACTATATACCATACAGAGCCTGTATATACCTCCATGTCCTGCTGTATCTCATCTTGTATCCAGACTACAGGTGTAACATCTGTGGTAAATGTACTGCTATATACCATACAGAGCCTGTATATACCTCCATGTCCTGCCGTATCTCATCTTGTATCCAGACTACAGGTGTAACATCTGTGGTAAATGTACTGCTATATACCATACACAACCTGTATATACCTCCATGTCCTGCCGTATCTCATCTTGTATCCAGACTACAGGTGTAACATCTGTGGTAAATGTACTGCTATATACCATACACAGCCTGTATATACCTCCATGTCCTGCCGTATCTCATCTTGTATCCAGACTACAGGTGTAACATCTGTGGTAAATGTACTGCTATATACCATACAGAGCCTGTATATACCTCCATGTCCTGCCGTATCTCATCTTGTATCCAGACTACAGGTGTAACATCTGTGGTAAATATACTGCTATATACCATACACAGCCTGTATATACCTCCATGTCCTGCCGTATCTCATCTTGTATCCAGACTACAGGTGTAACATCTGTGGTAAATGTACTGCTATATACACCATACAGATCCTGTATATACCTCCATGTCCTGCCGTATCTCATCTTGTATCCAGACTACAGGTGTAACATCTGTGGTAAATGTACTGCTATATACCATACACAGCCTGTATATACCTCCATGTCCTGCCGTATCTCATCTTGTATCCAGACTACAGGTGTAACATCTGTGGTAAATGTACTGCTATATACCATACACAGCCTGTATATACCTGCATGTCCTCCCGTATCTCATCTTGTATCCAGGCTACAGGTGTAACATCTGTGGTAAATGTACTGCTATATACCATACAGAGCCTGTATATACCTCCATGTCCTCCCGTATCTCATCTAGTATCCAGGCTACAGGTGTAACATCTGTGGTAAATGTACTGCTATATACCATACAGAGCCTGTATATACCTCCATGTCCTGCCATATCTCATCTTGTATCCAGACTACAGGTGTAACATCTGTGGTAAATGTACTGCTATATACCATACACAGTCTGTATATACCTCCATGTCCTGCCGTATCTCATCTTGTATCCAGACTACAGGTGTAACATCTGTGGTAAATGTACTGCTATATACCATACACAGCCTGTATATACCTCCATGTCCTGCCGTATCTCATCTTGTATCCAGACTACAGGTGTAACATCTGTGGTAAATGTACTGCTATATACCATACACAGTCTGTATATACCTCCATGTCCTGCCGTATCTCATCTTGTATCCAGACTACAGGTGTAACATCTGTGGTAAATGTACTGCTATATACCATACACAGCCTGTATATACCTCCATGTCCTGCCGTATCTCATCTTGTATCCAGACTACAGGTGTAACATCTGTGGTAAATGTACTGCTATATACCAGACAGAGCCTGTATATACCTCCATGTCCTGCTGTATCTCATCTTGTATCCAGACTACAGGTGTAACATCTGTGGTAAATGTACTGCTATATACCATACACAGCCTGTATATACCTCCATGTCCTGCCATATCTCATCTTGTATCCAGACTACAGGTGTAACATCTGTGATAAATGTACTGCTATATACCATACAGAGCCTGTATATACCTCCATGTCCTGCCGTATCTCATCTTGTATCCAGGCTACAGGTGTAACATCTGTGATAAATGTACTGCTATATACCATACACAGCCTGTATATACCTCCATGTCCTGCCGTATCTCATCTTGTATCCAGACTACAGGTGTAACATCTGTGGTAAATGTACTGCTATATACCATACAGAGCCTGTATATACCTCCATGTCCTGCCGTATCTCATCTTGTATCCAGGCTACAGGTGTAACATCTGTGGTAAATATACTGCTATATACCATACACAGCCTGTATATACCTCCATGTCCTGCCGTATCTCATCTTGTATCCAGACTACAGGTGTAACATCTGTGGTAAATGTACTGCTATATACCATACAGAGCCTGTATATACCTCCATGTCCTGCCGTATCTCATCTTGTATCCAGACTACAGGTGTAACATCTGTGGTAAATATACTGCTATATACCATACACAGCCTGTATATACCTCCATGTCCTGCCATATCTCATCTTGTATCCAGACTACAGGTGTAACATCTGTGGTAAATATACTGCTATATACCATACACAGCCTGTATATACCTCCATGTCCTGCCGTATCTCATCTTGTATCCAGGCTACAGGTGTAACATCTGTGGTAAATGTACTGCTATATACCATACACAGCCTGTATATACCTCCATGTCCTGCTGTGTCTCATCTTGTATCCAGACTACAGGTGTAACATCTGTGGTAAATGTACTGCTATATACCATACACAGCCTGTATATACCTCCATGTCCTGCCGTATCTCATCTTGTATCCAGACTACAGGTGTAACATCTGTGGTAAATGTACTGCTATATACCATACACAACCTGTATATACCTCCATGTCCTGCCGTATCTCATCTTGTATCCAGACTACAGGTGTAACATCTGTGGTAAATGTACTGCTATATACCATACACAACCTGTATATACCTCCATGTCCTGCCGTATCTCATCTTGTATCCAGACTACAGGTGTAACATCTGTGGTAAATGTACTGCTATATACCATACACAACCTGTATATACCTCCATGTCCTGCCATATCTCATCTTGTATCCAGACTACAGGTGTAACATCTGTGGTAAATATACTGCTATATACCATACACAGCCTGTATATACCTCCATGTCCTGCCGTATCTCATCTTGTATCCAGGCTACAGGTGTAACATCTGTGGTAAATGTACTGCTATATACCATACACAGCCTGTATATACCTCCATGTCCTGCTGTGTCTCATCTTGTATCCAGACTACAGGTGTAACATCTGTGGTAAATGTACTGCTATATACCATACACAGCCTGTATATACCTCCATGTCCTGCCGTATCTCATCTTGTATCCAGACTACAGGTGTAACATCTGTGGTAAATGTACTGCTATATACCATACACAACCTGTATATACCTCCATGTCCTGCCGTATCTCATCTTGTATCCAGACTACAGGTGTAACATCTGTGGTAAATGTACTGCTATATACACCATACAGATCCTGTATATACCTCCATGTCCTGCCGTATCTCATCTTGTATCCAGACTACAGGTGTAACATCTGTGGTAAATGTACTGCTATATACCATACAGAGCCCGTATATACCTCCATGTCCTGCCGTATCTCATCTTGTATCCAGACTACAGATGTAACATCTGTGGTAAATGTACTGCTATATACCATACACAGCCTGTATATACCTCCATGTCCTGCCGTATCTCATCTTGTATCCAGACTACAGGTGTAACATCTGTGGTAAATGTACTGCTATATACCATACAGATCCTGTATATACCTCCATGTCCTGCTGTATCTCATCTTGTATCCAGACTACAGGTGTAACATCTGTGGTAAATGTACTGCTATATACCATACACAGCCTGTATATACCTCCATGTCCTGCCGTATCTCATCTTGTATCCAGACTACAGGTGTAACATCTGTGGTAAATGTACTGCTATATACCATACACAGCCTGTATATACCTCCATGTCCTGCCGTATCTCATCTTGTATCCAGACTACAGGTGTAACATCTGTGGTAAATGTACTGCTATATACCATACAGAGCCTGTATATACCTCCATGTCCTGCCGTATCTCATCTAGTATCCAGACTACAGGTGTAACATCTGTGGTAAATGTACTGCTATATACCATACAGAGCCTGTATATACCTCCATGTCCTGCCGTATCTCATCTTGTATCCAGATTACAGGTGTAACATCTGTGGTAAATGTACTGCTATATACCATACACAGCCTGTATATACCTGCATGTCCTCCCGTATCTCATCTTGTATCCAGACTACAGGTGTAACATCTGTGGTAAATGTACTGCTATATACCATACAGAGCCTGTATATACCTCCATGTCCTGCCGTATCTCATCTTGTATCCAGACTACAGGTGTAACATCTGTGGTAAATGTACTGCTATATACCATACACAGCCTGTATATACCTCCATGTCCTGCCGTATCTCATCTTGTATCCAGACTACAGGTGTAACATCTGTGGTAAATGTACTGCTATATACTATACACAGCCTGTATATACCTCCATGTCCTGCCGTATCTCATCTTGTATCCAGACTACAGGTGTAACATCTGTGGTAAATGTACTGCTATATACCATACACAACCTGTATATACCTCCATGTCGTGCCGTATCTCATCTTGTGTCCAGACTACAGGTGTAACATCTGTGGTAAATGTACTGCTATATACCATACAGAGCCTGTATATACCTCCATGTCCTGCCGTATCTCATCTTGTATCCAGACTACAGGCCTGTAACATCTGTGGTAAATGTACTGCTATATACCATACAGAGTCTGTATATACCTCCATGTCCTGCTGTGTCTCATCTTGTATCCAGACTACAGGTGTAACATCTGTGGTAAATGTACTGCTATATACCATACACAGCCTGTATATACCTCCATGTCCTGCCGTATCTCATCTTGTATCCAGACTACAGGTGTAACATCTGTGGTAAATGTACTGCTATATACCATACACAGCCTGTATATACCTCCATGTCCTGCCGTATCTCATCTTGTATCCAGACTACAGGTGTAACATCTGTGGTAAATGTACTGCTATATACCATACAGAGCCCGTATATACCTCCATGTCCTGCCGTATCTCATCTTGTATCCAGACTACAGATGTAACATCTGTGGTAAATGTACTGCTATATACCATACACAGCCCGTATATACCTCCATGTCCTGCCGTATCTCATCTTGTATCCAGACTACAGGTGTATCATCCGTGGTAAATGTACTGCTATATACCATACACAGCCTGTATATACCTCCATGTCCTCCCGTATCTCATCTTGTATCCAGACTACAGGTGTAACATCTGTGGTAAATGTACTGCTATATACCATACAGAGTCTGTATATACCTCCATGTCCTGCCGTATCTCATCTTGTATCCAGACTACAGGTGTAACATCTGTGGTAAATGTACTGCTATATACCATACACAGTCTGTATATACCTCCATGTCCTGCCGTATCTCATCTTGTATCCAGACTACAGGTGTAACATATGTGGTAAATGTACTGCTATATACCATACACAGCCTGTATATAGCGCCATGTCCTGCCGTATCACATCTTGTATCCAGACTACAGGTGTAACATCTGTGATAAATGTACTGCTATATACCATACAGAGTCTGTATATACCTCCATGTCCTGCCGTATCTCATCTTGTATCCAGACTACAGGTGTAACATCTGTGGTAAATGTACTGCTATATACCATACACAGCCTGTATATACCTCCATGTCCTGCTGTATCTCATCTTGTATCCAGACTACAGGTGTAACATCTGTGGTAAATGTACTGCTATATACCATACACAGCCTGTATATACCTCCATGTCCTGCCGTATCTCATCTTGTATCCAGACTACAGGTGTAACATCTGTGGTAAATGTACTGCTATATACCATACACAGCCTGTATATACCTCCATGTCCTGCCGTATCTCATCTTGTATCCAGACTACCGGTGTAACATCTGCGGTAAATGTACTGCTATATACCATACACAGTCTGTATATACCTCCATGTCCTGCCGTATCTCATCTTGTACCCAGACTACAGGTGTAACATCTGTGGTAAATGTACTGCTATATACCATACACAGCCTGTATATACCTCCATGTCCTGCTGTATCTCATCTTGTATCCAGACTACAGGTGTAACATCTGTGGTAAATGTACTGCTATATACCATACACAGCCTGTATATACCTCCATGTCCTGCTGTATCTCATCTTGTATCCAGACTACAGGTGTAACATCTGTGGTAAATGTACTGCTATATACCATACAGAGCCTGTATATACCTCCATGTCCTCCCGTATCTCATCTAGTATCCAGGCTACAGGTGTAACATCTGTGATAAATGTACTGCTATATACCATACACAGCCTGTATATACCTCCATGTCCTGCCGTATCTCATCTTGTATCCAGGCTACAGGTGTAACATCTGTGATAAATGTACTGCTATATACCATACACAGCCTGTATATACCTCCATGTCCTGCCGTATCTCATCTTGTATCCATGCTACAGGTGTAACATCTGTGGTAAATGTACTGCTATATACCATACAGAGCCTGTATATACCTCCATGTCCTGCCGTATCCCATCTTGTATCCAGACTACAGGTGTAACATCTGTGGTAAATGTACTGCTATATACCATACAGATCCTGTATATACCTCCATGTCCTGCCGTATCTCATCTTGTATCCAGACTACAGGTGTAACATCTGTGGTAAATGTACTGCTATATACCATACAGAGCCTGTATATACCTCCATGTCCTGCCGTATCTCATCTTGTATCCAGACTACAGGTGTAACATCTGTGGTAAATATACTGCTATATACCATACACAGCCTGTATATACCTCCATGTCCTGCCGTATCTCATCTTGTATCCAGACTACAGGTGTAACATCTGTGGTAAATGTACTGCTATATACCATACACAGCCTGTATATACCTCCATGTCCTGCCGTATCTCATCTTGTATCCAGGCTACAGGTGTAACATCTGTGGTAAATGTACTACTATATACCATACAGAGTCTGTATATACCTCCATGTCCTGCCGTATCTCATCTTGTATCCAGACTACAGCTGTAACATCTGTGGTAAATGTACTGCTATATACCATATACAGCCTGTATATACCTCCATGTCCTGCCGTATCTCATCTTGTATCCAGACTACAGGTGTAACATCTGTGGTAAATGTACTGCTATATACCATACAGAGCCTGTATATACCTCCATGTCCTGCCGTATCTCATCTTGTATCCAGACTACAGGTGTAACATCTGTGGTAAATGTACTGCTATATACCATACACAACCTGTATATACCTCCATGTCCTGCCGTATCTCATCTTGTATCCAGACTACAGGTGTAACATCTGTGGTAAATGTACTACTATATACCATACACAGCCTGTATATACCTCCATGTCCTGCCGTATCTCATCTTGTATCCAGACTACAGGTGTAACATCTGTGGTAAATGTACTGCTATATACCATACAGAGCCTGTATATACCTCCATGTCCTGCCGTATCTCATCTTGTATCCAGACTACAGGTGTAACATCTGTGGTAAATGTACTGCTATATACCATACACAACCTGTATATACCTCCATGTCCTGCCGTATCTCATCTTGTATCCAGACTACAGGTGTAACATCTGTGGTAAATGTACTGCTATATACCATACACAGCCTGTATATACCTGCATGTCCTCCCGTATCTCATCTTGTATCCAGGCTACAGGTGTAACATCTGTGGTAAATGTACTGCTATATACCATACAGAGCCTGTATATACCTCCATGTCCTCCCGTATCTCATCTAGTATCCAGGCTACAGGTGTAACATCTGTGGTAAATGTACTGCTATATACCATACACAGCCTGTATATACCTGCATGTCCTCCCGTATCTCATCTAGTATCCAGGCTACAGGTGTAACATCTGTGGTAAATGTACTGCTATATACCATACACAGCCTGTATATACCTCCATGTCCTGCCGTATCTCATCTTGTATCCAGACTACAGGTGTAACATCTGTGGTAAATGTACTGCTATATACCATACACAGCCTGTATATACCTCCATGTCCTGCCGTATCTCATCTTGTATCCAGGCTACAGGTGTAACATCTGTGGTAAATGTACTGCTATATACCATACACAGTCTGTATATACCTCCATGTCCTGCCGTATCTCATCTTGTATCCAGACTACAGGTGTAACATCTGTGGTAAATGTACTGCTATATACCATACACAACCTGTATATACCTCCATGTCCTGCCGTATCTCATCTTGTATCCAGACTACAGGTGTAACATCTGTGGTAAATGTACTGCTATATACCATACACAGTCTGTATATACCTCCATGTCCTGCCGTATCTCATCTTGTATCCAGGCTACAGGTGTAACATCTGTGGTAAATGTACTGCTATATACCATACACAGTCTGTATATACCTCCATGTCCTGCCGTATCTCATCTTGTATCCAGAGTACAGGTGTAACATCTGTGGTAAATGTACTGCTATATACCATACAGAGTCTGTATATACCTCCATGTCCTGCTGTATCTCATCTTGTATCCAGACTACCGGTGTAACATCTGTGGTAAATGTACTGCTATATACCATACACAGCCTGTATATACCTCCATGTCCTGCCATATCTCATCTTGTATCCAGACTACAGGTGTAACATCTGTGGTAAATGTACTGCTATATACCATACACAGCCTGTATATACCTCCATGTCCTGCCGTATCTCATCTTGTATCCAGGCTACAGGTGTAACATCTGTGGTAAATGTACTGCTATATACCATACACAGTCTGTATATACCTCCATGTCCTGCCGTATCTCATCTTGTATCCAGAGTACAGGTGTAACATCTGTGGTAAATGTACTGCTATATACCATACAGATCCTGTATATACCTCCATGTCCTGCCGTATCTCATCTTGTATCCAGACTACAGGTGTAACATCTGTGGTAAATGTACTGCTATATACCATATACAGCCTGTATATACCTCCATGTCCTGCCGTATCTCATCTTGTATCCAGACTACAGGTGTAACATCTGTGGTAAATGTACTGCTATATACCATATACAGCCTGTATATACCTCCATGTCCTCCCGTATCTCATCTTGTATCCAGGCTACAGGTGTAACATCTGTGGTAAATGTACTGCTATATACCATACAGAGCCTGTATATACCTCCATGTCCTCCCGTATCTCATCTTGTATCCAGACTACAGGTGTAACATCTGTGGTAAATGTACTGCTATATACCATACACAACCTGTATATACCTCCATGTCCTGCCGTATCTCATCTTGTATCCAGGCTACAGGTGTAACATCTGTGGTAAATGTACTGCTATATACCATACACAGTCTGTATATACCTCCATGTCCTGCCGTATCTCATCTTGTATCCAGAGTACAGGTGTAACATCTGTGGTAAATGTACTGCTATATACCATACAGAGCCTGTATATACCTCCATGTCCTGCCGTATCTCATCTTGTATCCAGGCTACAGGTGTAACATCTGTGGTAAATGTACTGCTATATACCATACACAGCCTGTATATACCTCCATGTCCTGCCGTATCTCATCTTGTATCCAGGCTACAGGTGTAACATCTGTGGTAAATGTACTGCTATATACCATACACAACCTGTATATACCTCCATGTCCTGCCGTATCTCATCTTGTATCCAGGCTACAGGTGTAACATCTGTGGTAAATGTACTGCTATATACCATACAGAGCCTGTATATACCTCCATGTCCTGCCGTATCTCATCTTGTATCCAGGCTACAGGTGTAACGTCTGTGGTAAATGTACTGCTATATACCATACACAGCCTGTATATACCTCCATGTCCTGCCGTATCTCATCTTGTATCCAGGCTACAGGTGTAACATCTGTGGTAAATGTACTGCTATATACCATACACAGTCTGTATATACCTCCATGTCCTGCCGTATCTCATCTTGTATCCAGACTACAGGTGTAACATCTGTGGTAAATGTACTGCTATATACCATACAGAGCCTGTATATACCTCCATGTCCTGCCGTATCTCATCTTGTATCCAGGCTACAGGTGTAACATCTGTGGTAAATATACTGCTATATACCATACACAGTCTGTATATACCTCCATGTCCTGCAGTATCATCTTGTACAGAGTCCTAGATCCAATGGTCCAGTGTTCCCCAATACTCTTCTCCTATAATACTGCCATCCCCTCCATACATCACTATTACACTGACCCCACATAAGCCCCCGTGCACACACGTGTATTACCACCGCTCCTATATCTCTGTATTTTGCAGCCTGGGATCACATATGACATGTACAGGTCGGTAGAGGTCACAGCCGGGACACGACTATCATCCATGAGCTGTCTGCGCCGTTTTCTCATGGACTTGTACAACTGACCCCGACTCCACCGCACTGAGTAATAACTGTCTCAGGATGGAGAATTGGGACCCCTCCATGACTAGCACCTCCTGGCGGACAGTTGTCATACTGCCTGTCAGTCAGTGGGTGGCGCCGCCCCCGGACACCCCCATGTTATTCTCTTGTATAAGGAGGGTGTGAATACTTCCCTGCAGGTCGCTGCTCCTGAGATCTAGATAATCTGCCAGCGCGGAGAGGCGACCTCTGAACCTCAGTAATCGGCTTATGTGAGCAGAGTACACAGGTGCTGGGCGGGGAGCGGGCGCCGTCTGCGACACAACACTCACCCCAACTATGGCCATCAGGGGCACCGCTACAGGTCATGTGACCGCTATCTACCCCACTGCCAATCACAGATATACCCCCATATAGACTAAGTATCACTGCCACCACCTAGTGCTATACCTATATACTATATACCGCACCCAGTGACCTGTGTGTGACTGCAGCCTGATAGACCCCAGGAGGGGTCACATGCGGACTGTATGGTGAGGTATGATACACACAGTCACATCACATATATATATATATATATATATATATATATATATACATACACTATATACAGGAGGATGGGTATACATAATTATATAAAGGATAAACATTATATATACATATAGAGGAGATGGTGTGTGTATATACAGTATATATATACACACGGATATTATATTATGCACATATAGAGGAGGAGGGGCATATATATTATATACAAACACAGGAGAAGGGATACACATATTATATACAGACACTATATATATACAGGGAGAGGGGTGCACATATATTATATACAGATACTACATACATATATACAGGAGGAGGAAGTAACATATATACAGACACTATACACATATATTATAGACATATATACAGGGGGAGGTGCGTGCATATATTATATACAGACACTATATACACATATAGAGGAGGGGTGTACATACCTATATATACAGTCTCTATAGGGGGCTCATACAGTCTCTGACCTCACCCTCAGCTCGTGTTTCCAGCTCCCGGAAGTGCAGAAATATTTGACCACGCCCACTTTCCCGGGACCTGTAATCCTGACCACACCCACCGGAAGTTTTTGCTACTCTATCACATGGTTAGTAGTCACGTGATTCTATGCTACGGCAGCCATATTTAGTAAGGGCAATGCAAAATGTATCTATTATCAGTATCCTGCAGGTAATAATTACTATCCCGTACCCCTACACCTCCCCCTGTCCTATCCCGTACCCCCTACACCTCCCCCTGTCCTATCCCGTACCCCCTACACCTCCCCCTGTCCTATCCCGTACCCCTACTCCTCCCCCTGTCCTATCCCGTACCCACTACACCTCCCCCTGTCCTATCCCGTACCCCCTACACCTCCCCCTGCCCTATCCCGTACCCCCTACACCTCCCCCTGCCCTATCCCGTACCCCCTACACCTCCCCCTGCCCTATCCCGTACCCCCTACACCTCCCCCTGCCCTATCCCGTACCCCTACACCTCCCCCTGCCCTATCCCGTACCCCTACACCTCCCCCTGTCCTATCCCGTACCCCTACACCTCCCCCTGTCCTATCCCGTACCCCTACACCTCCCCCTGTCCTATCCCGTACCCCTACACCTCCCCCTGTCCTATCCCGTACCCCTACACCTCCCCCTGTCCTATCCCGTACCCCCTACACCTCCCCCTGTCCTATCCCGTACCCCCTACATCTCCTCCAGTCCTATCCCGTACCCCTACACCTCCTCCTGTCCTATCCCGTACCCCTACACTTCCTCCTGTCCTATCCCGTACCCCTACACCTCCCCCTGTCCTATCCCGTACCCCTACACCTCCCCCTGTCCTATCCCGTACCCCTACACCTCCCCCTGTCCTATCCCGTACCCCTACACCTCCCCCTGTCCTATCCCGTACCCCTACACCTCCCCCTGTCCTATCCCGTACCCCTACACCTCCCCCTGTCCTATCCCGTACCCCTACACCTCCCCCTGTCCTATCCCGTACCCCCTACATCTCCTCCTGTCCTATCCCGTACCCCTACACCTTCTCCTGTCCTATCCCGTACCCCTACACCTCCTCCTGTCCTATCCCGTACCCCTACACCTCCTCCTGTCCTATCCCGTACCCCTACACCTCCTCCTGTCCTATCCCGTACCCCTACACCTCCTCCTGTCCTATCCCGTACCCCTACACCTCCTCCTGTCCTATCCCGTACCCCTACACCTCCTCCTGTCCTATCCCGTACCCCCTACATCTCCTCCTGTCCTATCCCGTACCCCCTACATCTCCTCCTGTCCTATCCCGTACCCCTACACCTCCTCCTGTCCTATCCCGTACCCCTACATCTTCTCCTGTCCTATCCCGTACCCCTACACCTCCCCCTGTCCTATCCCGTACCCCTACACCTCCTCCTGTCCTATCCCGTACCCCCTACACCTCCTCCTGTCCTATCCCGTACCCCCTACACCTCCTCCTGTCCTATCCCGTACCCCCTACACCTCCTCCTGTCCTATCCCGTACCCCCTACACCTCCCCCTGTCCTATCCCGTACCCCTACACCTCCCCCTGTCCTATCCCGTACCCCTACACCTCCCCCTGTCCTATCCCGTACCCCTACACCTCCCCCTGTCCTATCCCGTACCCCTACACCTCCCCCTGTCCTATCCCGTACCCCTACACCTCCCCCTGTCCTATCCCGTACCCCCTACACCTCCCCCTGTCCTATCCCGTACCCCTACACCTCCCCCTGTCCTATCCCGTACCCCTACACCTCCCCCTGTCCTATCCCGTACCCCTACACCTCCGCCTGTCCTATCCCGTACCCCTACACCTCCCCCTGTCCTATCCCGTACCCCTACACCTCCCCCTGTCCTATCCCGTACCCCTACACCTCCCCCTGTCCTATCCCGTACCCCTACACCTCCCCCTGTCCTATCCCGTACCCCTACACCTCCTCCTGTCCTATCCCGTACCCCTACACCTCCCCCTGTCCTATCCCGTACCCCTACACCTCCCCCTGTCCTATCCCGTACCCCTACACCTCCCCCTGTCCTATCCCGTACCCCTACACCTCCCCCTGTCCTATCCCGTACCCCTACACCTCCCCCTGTCCTATCCCGTACCCCTACACCTCCCCCTGTCCTATCCCGTACCCCTACACCTCCCCCTGTCCTATCCCGTACCCCTACACCTCCCCCTGTCCTATCCCGTACCCCTACACCTCCCCCTGTCCTATCCCGTACCCCCTACACCTCCTCCTGTCCTATCCCGTACCCCTACACCTCCCCCTGTCCTATCCCGTACCCCTACACCTTCTCCTGTCCTATCCCGTACCCCTACACCTCCTCCTGTCCTATCCCGTACCCCCTACATTTCCTCCTGTTCTACTGGACTGGTGAGGCATTGAGATTAGAGATGGGAGAATTGTCTCGTAAGGAGCCAGATTTGAATCTGAATATTCCTATTTTTTCAGTCTTAATGAAAATCAAACAATTTATAATTTGTCTTGGACAGACTAAAGTGGCTGCCGCCGGTAAATTATAATATCTGGGGTATAATAGGTGGTGGCTGAGGGGTGGTGGCCTTCGGCTACCTCTTGTAGGTCTCCTCGTGGTGTTTGGTGCTCTTCTGTGATGTCACGCCCAGGGTTACGGCTGAGGCCTGTGATTGGGTCTCAGGGGTGACATGTGTACGCCACTGGGCCCCCAATTATTATGAGACCCCAGAGTATAATAATTTCCATCCGGTGTTTACCCATCTTTAGTTAGGATATGACATAGATTTGCGGGAATAGTCTTGCGCCAAACGTGTGACACAGTATAAAACTGGCCTAGTGGGATTGATGAATTTTTCCCAATGTGCTCTAGGTGTGATAGGACATAACTAAAGGTTTCCCATCTAGCACCAGGTCACGGGGCGACATTGTCACTTCTTTTGGGGGTTAGTGATTGTGATGTCCAGACTCTAGCTCTCTACTGCAAAACTACTCGCACCATTGTAGAACAAATTTCTAAACATAACTGCAAAATCTGAAGGACTTACATATAAGTAACATATAAGTAAGGCCCGGCTCACATCTGCGGTCGGGGATTCTGTTCCCCTTTCCTCCAAGCATAAGCTGACCTCCTCCATAGACTGCTGTCTATAGTACTGAACCTGTGATCAGAACATCGCTGCTTCAGGTTCCCTAGTGGGACATCACTAAAAAGTAAAGAAAAAAGTGTATGAAAATAAACAAATTAATAAAGCAAGGAAATAATGATTTTTCACCACCTTGCCTTAAAAAATTGCTATAAAAATTATCAAAAAGTCACATGTACCCCAAAACAGTACAAATAAAAAGCAGAGTTTGTCGTGCAAAAAATAAGTCCTCAACCAACTCAACTGAAAAAAAAAAATTGCTACATATCGCAGAAGTTGGCGATGCAAAAATAAATGATTTCTTTAGGTTATTGTTCTGCAAAACTAGCAACGCATAAAAAAACCAAACATAAATGAGGTATCGCCGTAACCGTACCGACCCGCAGAATAAAGGCCACATGTTACTTATACTGTACACTGCACGCCGTAACTGTACCGACCCGCAGAATAAAGGTCACATGTTACTTATACTGTACACTGCACGCCGTAACTGTACCGACCCGCAGAATAAAGGTCACATGTTACTTATAATGTACACTGCACGCCGTAACCGTACCGACCTGCAGAATAAAGGTCACATGTTACTTATACTGTACGCTACACGCCGTAACCGTACCGACCCGCAGAATAAAGGTCACATGTTACTTATACTGTACACTGCACGCCGTAACCGTACCGACCCGCAGAATAAAGGTCACATGTTACTTATACTGTACACTGCATGCCGTAACCGTACCGACCCGCAGAATAACAGTCACATGTTACTTATACTGTACACTGCACGCCGTAACCGTACCGACCCGCAGAATAAAGGGAACATGTTACTTATACTGTACACTGCACGCCGTAACCGTACCGACCCGCAGAATAACAGTCACATGTTACTTATACTGTACACTGCATGCCGTAACCGTACCGACCCGCAGAATAACAGTCACATGTTACTTATACTGTACACTGCACGCCGTAACCGTACCGACCCGCAGAATAAAGGGAACATGTTACTTATACTGTACACTGCACGCCGTAACCGTACCAACCCGCAGAATAACAGTCACATGTTACTTATACTGTACACTGCATGCCGTAACCGTACCGACCCTCAGAATAACGGTCACATGTTACTTATACTGTACACTGCACGCCGTAACCGTACCGACCCGCAGAATAACGGTCACATGTTACTTATACTGTACGCTGCATGCCGTAACCGTACCGACCCGCAGAATAAAGGCCACATGTTACTTATACTGTACACTGCACGCCGTAACTGTACCGACCCGCAGAATAAAGGTCACATGTTACTTATACTGTACACTGCACGCCGTAACCGTACCGACCCGCAGAATAAAGGTCACATGTTACTTATACTGTACACTGCATGCCGTAACCGTACCGACCCGCAGAATACAGGTCACATGTTACTTATACTGTACACTGTATGCCGTAACCGTACCGACCTGCAGAATAAAGGTCACATGCTACTTATACTGTACACTGCACGCCGTAACCGTACCGACCCTCAGAATAAAGGTAACATGTTACTTATACTGTACACTGCACGCCGTAACCGTACCAACCCTCAGAATAAAGGTAACATGTTACTTATACTGTACACTGCACGCCGTAACCGTACCGACCCTCAGAATAAAGGTAACATGTTACTTATACTGTACACTGCATGCCGTAACCGTACCAATCCACAGAATACAGGTCACATGTTACTTATACTGTACACTGCACGCCGTAACCGTACCGACCCACAGAATAAAGGTCACATGTTACTTATACTGTACACTGCATGCCGTAACCGTACCGACCCGCAGAATAACAGTCACATGTTACTTATACTGTACGCTGCACGCCGTAACCGTACCGACTCGCAGAATAAAGGCCACATGTTACTTATACTGTACACTGCACGCCGTAACCGTACCGACTCGCAGAATAAAGGCCACATGTTACTTATACTGTACACTGCACGCCGTAACCGTACCGACCCACAGAATAAAGGTCACATGTTACTTATACTGTACACTGCACGCCGTAACCGTACCAACCCGCAGAATAAAGGTCACATGTTACTTATACTGTACACTGCACGCCGTAACCATACCGACCCGCAGAATAAAGGTCACATGTTACTTATACTGTACACTGCATGCCGTAACCGTACCGACCCGCAGAATACAGGTCACGTTACTTATACTGTACACTGCATGCCGTAACCGTACCGACCTGCAGAATAAAGGTCACATGCTACTTATACTGTACACTGCACGCCGTAACCGTACCGACCCTCAGAATAAAGGTAACATGTTACTTATACTGTACACTGCACGCCGTAACCGTACCAACCCTCAGAATAAAGGTAACATGTTACTTATACTGTACACTGCACGCCGTAACTGTACCGACCCGCAGAATAAAGGTCACATGTTACTTATACTGTACACTGCACGCCGTAACCGTACCAACCCGCAGAATAACAGTCACATGTTACTTATACTGTACGCTGCACGCCGTAACCGTACCGACTCGCAGAATAAAGGCCACATGTTACTTATACTGTACACTGCACGCCGTAACCGTACCGACCCACAGAATAAAGGTCACATGTTACTTATACTGTACACTGCACGCTGTAACCGTACCGACCCGCAGAATAAAGGTCACATGTTACTTATACTGTACACTGCACGCCGTAACCGTACCGACCCGCAGAATAAAGGTCACATGTTACTTATACTGTACACTGCATGCCGTAACCGTACCGACCCGCAGAATACAGGTCACATGTTACTTATACTGTACACTGCATGCCGTAACCGTACCGACCTGCAGAATAAAGGTCACATGTTACTTATACTGTACACTGCACGCCGTAACCGTACCGACCCACAGAATAAAGGCCACATGTTACTTATACTGTACACTGCACGCCGTAACCGTACCGACCCGCAGAATAACAGTCACATGTTACTTATACTGTACGCTGCACGCCGTAACCGTACCGACTCGCAGAATAAAGGCCACATGTTACTTATACTATACACTGCACGCCGTAACCGTACCGATCCGCAGAATAAAGGTCACATGTTACTTATACTGTACACTGCATGCCGTAACCGTACCAACCCGCAGAATAACAGTCACATGTTACTTATACTGTACGCTGCACGCCGTAACCGTACCGACTCGCAGAATAAAGGCCACATGTTACTTATACTGTACACTGCACGCCGTAACCGTACCGACCCGCAGAATAAAGGTCACATGTTACTTATACTGTACACTGCACGCCGTAACCGTACCGACCCACAGAATAAAGGTCACATGTTACTTATACTGTACACTGCACGCCGTAACCGTACCGACCCGCAGAATACAGGTCACATGTTACTTATACTGTACGCTGCACGCCGTTACCGTACCAACCCACAGAATAAAGGTCACATGTTACTTATACTGTACACTGCACGCCGTAACCGTACCGACTCGCAGAATAAAGGTCACATGTTACTTATACTGTACACTGCACGCCGTAACCGTACCGACCCCCAGAATAACGGTCACATGTTACTTATACTGTACACTGCACGCCGTAACCGTACCAACCCGCAGAATAAAGGCCACATGTTACTTATACTGTGCACTGCACGCCGTAACCGTACCGACCCGCAGAATAAAGGTCACATGTTACTTATACTGTACACTGCACGCCGTAACCGTACCGACCCACAGAATAAAGGTCACATGTTACTTATACTGTACACTGCACGCCGTAACCGTACCAACCCGCAGAATAAAGGTCACATGTTACTTATACTGTACACTGCACGCCGTAACCGTACCGACCCGCAGCATAAAGGTCACATGTTACTTATACTGTACACTGCACGATGCAACCGTACCGACCCGCAGCATAAAGGTCACATGTTACTTATACTGTAACCATACTGACGCACAGAATAAAGAGCACGTTGCTTATACTGTACACTGCACGCCGTAACCGTACCAATCCACAGAATAAAGGTCACGTTACTTTTACAGTAAACTGCTCACTGTAACCGTACCGACCTGCAGAATAAAGGTCACATGTTACTTATACTGTACACTGCACGCCGTAACCGTACCGACCCGCAGAATAAAGGTCACATGTTACTTATACTGTACACTGCATGCCGTAACCGTACCGACCCGCAGAATAAAGGTCACATGTTACTTATACTGTACACTGCACGCCGTAACCGTACCGACCCACAGAATAAAGGTCACATGTTACTTATACTGTACACTGCACACCGTAACCGTACCGACCCACAGAATAAAGGTCACATGTTACTTTTACTGTACACTACACGCCGTAACCGTACCGAGCCGCAGAATAAAGGTCACATGTTACTTATACTGTACACTGCACACCGTAACCGTACCGACCCGCAGAATAAAGGTCACATGTTACTTATACTGTACACTGCACGCCGTAACCGTACCGAGCCGCAGAATAAAGGTCACATGTTACTTATACTGTACGCTGCATGCCGTAACCGTTTTTGGTGCACAGCCTTAGACGGTTTGGTTTTTGGACACCATGACACTTTTGTAGAGCTGAAATGCCAGTAAAGTGGAATTCCCTGACATGTGACTCCATTTTGGAAACTACACCCCTGAAGGAATTCATCCTGGTGTACAGTTTAACCCTCAAGTGTTACTTTAATTAATTTTCCAGAAATGAATATGCAGCTGTTGGTAAAAAGTGAAATTGGCAATTTTTCTAAGAATCTATCATTTCAGTGTGTAACATGTTTTGCCCGGCTTGTATCAAAGGTAAACGCTCCAAAAGTTGATGTGCCCGGGATACCCGCTTAACAAGTTTTGGAGTGTGTGTCTCTGCTGACACAAGTTGGGCACAGCATATCAGGCACTGAAATGGCATAGCTATGGAAAATTGCAATTTTCACTTTTCATTATCAGCTGCGCATTCATTTCTGGAAATGAAATGAATGCAACACTCAAGGGTTATAAATGCTCACTACACCACCTGATAAATCCCTTCATGGGGTGTAGTTTCCAAAGTGGGGTTATGTGTCTGTGGTTTCCACTTTACTGCCAATTCAGGGGCTCTTCAAAAGTGGAATGATGTCCAAAAACCAAACTGTGCTCTAGAAAACAAAATAGCGCACCTTCCCTTCTGTACCTGGCTGGGCCCAAACAGACGTTTATACCCACATATGGCATTACGTACGTTATCCTGGGTACACCAGTACATGTAGATAATATTATTAGTGTATTTGTAATATAGAAAATTTGATAGTCTTCAGTAGTTGATCCCTTTTTTAACCCCTTAGCGACCCTTGACGTAACTGTACGTCATGGGTCGCATGGGGATGTATGGAGCGAGTTCACACGCTGAGCTCGCTCCATACACGACAGATGCCGGCTGTATTATACAGCCAGGACCTGCCACTAACAGCAGCGGTCGGTGCCCGAGCCGATCGCTGTTGTTAACCCTTTACACACTGCGGTCAAACGTGACCGCAGTGTGTAAATGGCGCGGCCGGCATGGGCGCCGCCATGTTTTGCCGATCGCCGCCCTCCTGAACGTCACAAGAGGGCGGTGATCGGTTGCTATTGAAGGCTTCCGGGCTTGTCTCTGCACTAGATCTATTACATGATGCCAGAGGCAGCCTCTAATAGAAGTGCTGGGATTTTCCTATTCACTGCAATACTGTAGTATTGCAGTGAATAGTATGAGCGATCAGACCCGCTAGGTTTCAAGGTACCTAAGGGGTCTGATCATAAATGTAACAGAAGAAAAAAAAAAGTTTTTAAAAGTATTAAAAAAATAAAAAAAATATAAAAGTTCAAATCACCCCCCTTTCCCTAGATTAGCTATAAAAGTAATTAAAGAACATTAAACATAAACATATTAGGTATCCCCGCGCTCCAAAATGCCCGAACTATTAGAATATTAAAACATTTATCCCGTACTGCGAACGGCGTAGCGGCAAAAAAAAAATAAAAACAGCCAAAAAGCGTTTTTTTCAACACTTTGCCTCCTATAAAAAATTGAATAAAAAGTGATCAAACCATCAGATCTTTCCCCAAATGGTATCAATAGAAACGTCATCTTGTCCCAGATAAAAAGACACCACAACCAGCTCCATACATGGAAATATGAAAAAGTTACAGGTGTTAGAACATGATGACACAAATTTTTTTTTTCTATTTTGCAAAGTTTATCATTTTTTTAAAAGTATCAAAACATTTCAAATACTCTATAAATTTGGTATCACCGCGTTCGTACTGACACGTAGAACACAGGTAACATGTCATTTGTACCAAACAGTGAACGCTGTAAAAATTAAACCCATAAGAAAATGGCGCAAATGCATTTTTTCTCCAATTGCACCTCATTCTGAATTTTTTTCCAGCTTCCCAGTACATTGCACAGCATATTGAATGGCGCCATTACAAAGTACGATTTGTCCCGCAAAAAATAAGCCATCGTGTGACTCTGTGAACTGAAGAATGAAAAAGTTATGGCTCTTGAAATGTGAGGAGGGAAAAACGAAAATGCGAAACCAAAAAATGGCCTGGTCCTTAAGGGGTTAATGGCGAACTAATAATGATGACAGATTACAAGCTTTCGATGCTCTCGGCCTCTTCCTCAGGTATAAAAACAATTTCTAAAGAAAGAATATTTATGAAAAAAGAGACACCTAGGAATAGAGTGTTTGGTGGGAGAGTAGATGGTCATTGGTATATACAAGTAAACAAATCATCAGTTCACAAGTCCCTTATCAGTACAATGAGTGTCTTTATGGCTGCTTTGATTAGTGATGTGATGACTTGTTCCTGTAGAAGGACATAAACCCATGTGACAGATTCAGCCCCCCCTGCAGTGTGTTAAACAAGGTCACCAGCTTGTATTCATAATTTTTTCTGTCTTTCTTGGATTTGAAGTTACCCCTTAAAAATAAAATTTTCATGTCATTGATGATATTATGATCTTGAATGCAGAAGTGTTTTGGCACAGGGAGGTCCATTCTCTGCTCTGTAATCATGCGGCAGTGTGAGTTCATCCACATTCTAAGTGTCTGAGCAGTTTCGCCTGCATACAGGCCCCAGTGGCACACTTGGTACATACATACCACACATTAGGTGTGCTGCAGGTGAAGGTACCTGGGATCTTGTAGTCTTGATCAGAGTTAGGGATCTTTATTTTATCCGTGGGCAGGTTTTGCTCCTTTTTTGTCTGCACAGAAATGTTCCTGTGTTAGTTGGAGGTGACAGTGAGCTGCTAATAACCATATTCCTGAGGTTTGGTGACTGTCTATAGCTCAGGAGAGGGAGGTCTGGAAATATGGATTTTAGACAGTTGTCTTTCTGCAGTAGTGGATGTAGTTTGCATGTGATTCCTCTAATCATCTCCAGGTGAGGGCTATATGTTTCCTGTTTGGTGTTATTATTGTTTATTTATATAGCACCATTAATCCCATGGTGCTCTGTACATTATTATATTAATCCCATGGTGCTGTACATTATTATATTAATCCCATGGTGCTCTGTACATTATTATATTAATCCCATGGTGCTGTACATTATTATATTAATCCCATGGTGCTCTGTACATTATTATATTAATCCCATGGTGCTGTACATTATTATATTAATCCCATGGTGCTCTGTACATTATTATATTAATCCCATGGTGCTGTACATTATTATATTAATCCCATGGTGCTCTGTACATTATTATATTAATCCCATGGTGCTCTGTACATTATTATATTAATCCCATGGTGCTGTACATTATTATATTAATCCCATGGTGCTGTACATTATTATATTAATCCCATGGTGCTCTGTACATTATTATATTAATCCCATGGTGCTCTGTACATTATTATATTAATCCCATGGTGCTGTACATTATTATATTAATCCCATGGTGCTGTACATTATTATATTAATTCCATGGTGCTGTACATTATTATATTAATCCCATGGTGCTCTGTACATTATTATATTAATCCCATGGTGCTCTGTACATTATTATATTAATCCCATGGTGCTGTACATTATTATATTAATCCCATGGTGCTCTGTACATTATTATATTAATCCCATGGTGCTCTGTACATTATTATATTAATCCCATGGTGCTGTACATTATTATATTAATCCCATGGTGCTCTGTACATTATTATATTAATCCCATGGTGCTCTGTACATTATTATATTAATCCCATGGTGCTCTGTACATTATTATATTAATCCCATGGTGCTCTGTACATTATTATATTAATCCCATGGTGCTGTACATTATTATATTAATCCCATGGTGCTCTGTACATTATTATATTAATCCCATGGTGCTCTGTACATTATTATATTAATCCCATGGTGCTGTACATTATTATATTAATCCCATGGTGCTGTACATTATTATATTAGTCCCATGCTGCTCTGTACATTATTATATTAATCCCATGTTGCTGTACATTATTATATTAATCCCATGGTGCTCTGTACATTATTATATTAATCCCATGGTGCTCTGTACATTATTATATTAATCCCATGGTGCTGTACATTATTATATTAATCCCATGGTGCTCTGTACATTATTATATTAATTCCATGGTGCTGTACATTATTATATTAATCCCATGGTGCTCTGTACATTATTATATTAATCCCATGGTGCTCTGTTAAATATCTTGTATTTGCCGGTGAGACTTGTGTCCACTGTTAAATATCCGTACCTGGCCTTGAAATTGTGGGATAGACTTGTGTCACGTGTTGTAGGCCTTATCCACGATAGGAAGAAGTCAGCTTGTTATAAATCAGTGTAGAGGTTTATTAATATCTTGAAGGAAAACACAGGAACAGGGAAAATGTCCAAAGAACACAAATATCAGTCAATTGTCAATAGCTTACATCTTCAGAGAAGTTAAATCATCTGGATATCTTGTAGTTACAGCTTGGTTCATGCTTGTCATCTGGTTGGTGGACTTGGGCTGGTTACGACGTCCATGGATGTCCATCTGCCTGGACCACCCACCCTGGTGTTCCCAAAGACAGACCCAGACATGTGTATTTCTTACTCATTTATATTCATGAGAGTGGGTGTTACCTTCCATCTTGTAGCTATGTAAGGAGATTTCTAAAATGGTCTACTCTAACCGCACCCATGTCCCCAGAATATAAGACTATGATGTCAGTAGAGTGTTAACCCCATGTCTGCTAGAGAATATTGTAAATATATAATATTTAACATGCTCTGTACATTATTATATTAATTCCATGGTGCTCTGTACATTATTATATTAATCCCATGGTGCTCTGTACATTATTATATTAATCCCATGGTGCTCTGTACATTATTATATTAATCCCATGGTGCTCTGTACATTATTATATTAATCCCATGGTGCTCTGTACATTATTATATTAATTCCATGGTGCTGTACATTATTATATTAATCCCATGGTGTTCTGTACATTATTATATTAATCCCATGGTGCTCTGTACATTATTATATTAATCCCATGGTGCTGTACATTATTATATTAATCCCATGGTGCTGTACATTATTATATTAATCCCATGGTGCTCTGTACATTATTATATTAATCCCATGGTGCTCTGTACATTATTATATTAATCCCATGGTGCTGTACATTATTATATTAATCCCATGGTGCTGTACATTATTATATTAGTCCCATGCTGCTCTGTACATTATTATATTAATCCCATGGTGCTGTACATTATTATATTAATCCCATGGTGCTGTACATTATTATATTAGTCCCATGCTGCTCTGTACATTATTATATTAATTCCATGGTGCTGTACATTATTATATTAATCCCATGGTGCTGTACATTATTATATTAGTCCCATGCTGCTCTGTACATTATTATATTAATTCCATGGTGCTGTACATTATTATATTAATCCCATGGTGCTCTGTACATTATTATATTAATCCCATGGTGCTCTGTACATTATTATATTAATCCCATGGTGCTGTACATTATTATATTAATCCCATGGTGCTGTACATTATTATATTAGTCCCATGCTGCTCTGTACATTATTATATTAATCCCATGTTGCTGTACATTATTATATTAATCCCATGGTGCTCTGTACATTATTATATTAATCCCATGGTGCTCTGTACATTATTATATTAATCCCATGGTGCTGTACATTATTATATTAATCCCATGGTGCTGTACATTATTATATTAATCCCATGGTGCTGTACATTATTATATTAGTCCCATGCTGCTCTGTACATTATTATATTAATCCCATGGTGCTCTGTACATTATTATATTAATCCCATGGTGCTCTGTACATTATTATATTAATCCCATGGTGCTGTACATTATTATATTAATCCCATGGTGCTGTACATTATTATATTAGTCCCATGCTGCTCTGTACATTATTATATTAATCCCATGTTGCTGTACATTATTATATTAATCCCATGGTGCTCTGTACATTATTATATTAATCCCATGGTGCTCTGTACATTATTATATTAATCCCATGGTGCTGTACATTATTATATTAATCCCATGGTGCTGTACATTATTATATTAGTCCCATGCTGCTCTGTACATTATTATATTAATCCCATGTTGCTGTACATTATTATATTAATCCCATGGTGCTCTGTACATTATTATATTAATCCCATGGTGCTCTGTACATTATTATATTAATCCCATGGTGCTGTACATTATTATATTAATCCCATGGTGCTGTACATTATTATATTAATCCCATGGTGCTGTACATTATTATATTAGTCCCATGGTGCTCTGTACATTATTATATTAATTCCATGGTGCTCTGTACATTATTATATTACTCCCATGGTGCTCTGTACATTATTATATTAATTCCATGGTGCTCTGTACATTATTATATTAATCCCATGGTGCTCTGTACATTATTATATTAGTCCCATGCTGCTCTGTACATTATTATATTAATCCCATGGTGCTCTGTACATTATTATATTAATCCCATGGTGCTCTGTACATTATTATATTATTCCCATGGTGCTGTACATTATTATATTAATCCCATGGTGCTCTGTACATTATTATATTAATCCCATGGTGCTCTGTACATTATTATATTATTCCCATGGTGCTGTACATTATTATATTAATTCCATGGTGCTTTACATTTGGGGGGTTACATACAATACACAGAATATATAGGTAGATATAATACTAACAGTGATCGGCTGGCACAGTGGGGTAGAGGGCGCTCTGCCCGCGAGGGCTTACAATCTATGAGGGAAGGGGGTAGAGACAGAAGGAGAGGGGGAGACTGTACAGATGGGGGTGCGGTGATAGTGTTATTGGGGGGTGTAGGCCTTCCTGAATAGGGGAGTCTTCAGCGCCTTCTTGAAGCCTGTGATTGTGGGGGTCAGTCTTATGTGTCGTGGTAAGGAGTTCCAGAGTATGGGGGATGCGCAGGAGAAATCTTGGAGACAGTTGTGTGAGGAGCGGATGAGAGCAGAGCGGAGTAGGAGGTCATTGGAGGATCTGAGGTTACGTGTGGGCAGGTAGCGGGAGATGAGGTCAGAGATATATGGAGGGGACAGGTGAGGTCAGAGATATATGGAGGGGACAGGTTGTGGATGAGGTCAGAGATATATGGAGGGGACAGGTGAGGTCAGAGATATATGGAGGGGACAGGTGAGGTCAGAGATATATGGAGGGGACAGGTTGTGGATGAGGTCAGAGATATATGGAGGGGACAGGTGAGGTCAGAGATATATGGAGGGGACAGGTGAGGATGAGGTCAGCGATATATGGAGGGGACAGGTGAGGATAAGGTCAGAGATATATGGAGGGGACAGGTGAGGTCAGAGATATATGGAGGGGACAGGTGAGGATGAGGTCAGAGATATATGGAGGGGACAGGTAAGGATGAGGTCAGAGATATATGGAGGGGACAGGTGAGGATGAGGTCAGAGATATATGGAGGGGCCAGGTTGTGGATGAGGTCAGAGATATATGGAGGGGCCAGGTTGTGGATGAGGTCAGAGATATATGGAGGGGACAGGTGAGGATGAGGTCAGAGATATATGGAGGGGACAGGTGAGGATGAGGTCAGAGATATATGGAGGGGACAGGTGAGGATGAGGTCAGAGATATATGGAGGGGGCAGGTGAGGATGAGGTCAGAGATATATGGAGGGGCCAGGTTGTGGATGAGGTCAGAGATATATGGAGGGGACAGGTGAGGATGAGGTCAGAGATATATGGAGGGGACAGGTGAGGTCAGAGATATATGGAGGGGACAGGTTGTGGATGAGGTCAGAGATATATGGAGGGGACAGGTTGTGGATGAGGTCAGAGATATATGGAGGGGACAGGTGAGGATGAGGTCAGAGATATATGGAGGGGACAGGTGAGGTCAGAGATATATGGAGGGGACAGGTGAGGTCAGAGATATATGGAGGGGACAGGTTGTGGATGAGGTCAGAGATATATGGAGGGGCCAGGTTGTGGATGAGGTCAGAGATATATGGAGGGGACAGGTGAGGATGAGGTCAGAGATATATGGAGGGGACAGGTGAGGATGAGGTCAGAGATATATGGAGGGACAGGTTGTGGATGAGGTCAGAGATATATGGAGGGGCCAGGTTGTGGATGAGGTCAGAGATATATGGAGGGGACAGGTGAGGATGAGGTCAGAGATATATGGAGGGGACAGGTGAGGATGAGGTCAGAGATATATGGAGGGGACAGGTGTGGATGAGGTCAGAGATATATGGAGGGGACAGGTGAGGATGAGGTCAGAGATATATGGAGGGGACAGGTGAGGATGAGGTCAGAGATATATGGAGGGGACAGGTGAGGTCAGAGATATATGGAGGGGACAGGTGAGGATGAGGTCAGAGATATATGGAGGGGACAGGTTGTGGATGAGGTCAGAGATATATGGAGGGGACAGGTGAGGATGAGGTCACAGATATATGGAGGGGGAAGGTGAGGATGAGGTCAGAGATATATGGAGGGGACAGGTTGTGGATGAGGTCAGAGATATATGGAGGGGACAGGTGAGGATGAGGTCAGAGATATATGGAGGGGACAGGTGAGGTCAGAGATATATGGAGGGGACAGGTGAGGATGAGGTCAGAGATATATGGAGGGGCTAGGTTGTGGATGAGGTCAGAGATATATGGAGGGGCCAGGTTGTGGATGGCTTTGTATGTTAGTGTTAGTAGCTTGAACTCAATTCGCTGGGCTATAGGTAACCAGTGGAGGGACTGGCAGAGGGGAGCAGCCGATGAAGATCGGGGGGAGAGGTGAATTAAGTGAGCAGCAGTTTAAGGTGGACGGGAGGGGGGGCGAGGGTGTTTGCTAGGAGTCCATGGAGAAGGGTGTTGCAGTAGTCTAAGCGAGAGATTATGAGGGCCTGGACGAGCATCTTGGTAGTTTCAGGGGTGAGAAAGGAGCGGATTTGATGGATGTTCTTGAGTTGGAAGCGGCAGGGATTGTTGAGGGTTTGAACGTGTGACTTAAAGGATAGGTCAGAGTCCAGGGTTACCCCAAGGCATCGGGCCTGTGGGACAGGGGTAATTGTGGTTCTGTTAACTTTGATAGATGGGTCAGGTGGGGGGCCATACGGGGTGGGGTGAAGATGATGAACTCCATTTTCTCCATCTTGAGTTTGAGAAAGCGGGAGGAGAGGAAGGAGGCTACGGCCACTAAACAATCTGGAACTCTGGCCAGCAGGGAGGTCATGTCAGGTCCAGAGATGTAGATTTGGGTGTCATTGGCATAGCAGTGGTACTGGAAACCATGAGATTCTATGAGTTGGCCCAGGCCAAGGGTGTAGATGGAGGGACGGCTTCTTAAATATAGGTGTGACTGTAGCATGTTTGAAGGCGGAGGGGAAGGATCCATTGGCTAGGGATAGGTTGAAGAGGTGGGTTAGGGCCGGAGTAATGGTACTGTATTTTAATAACTTCAATCTTGGTATTCTGGTGGTCCTGGTTATCCAATAGCTAACACGGTACAAAAATATTTTTTCCTTCTATAAAATAGTGTATTTGTGTGATATGACTGTTTGAAAATCAGACCATTTCACATTTTGAAAATTGCCATTTTTTTTTCCAAAATTTCCAATTTTTTTTTTTAATAAATACAATACCACTAACATGAAGTACAATGTGTCAGGAAAAAACAATCTCAAAATCACTTGTGTATGTTAAAGCGTCTCAAAGTTCTTTCCATATTAAGTGACACGTCAATTTTGAAAAACAAGGCCTAGTCTTTAATGCACTTTTGGGCGGTGTCCCTAAGGGGTTAAAATTAAAGGAGTTTTCTGGGCAAATTTTTTTTTTTTTTTTAATAAAAAGATCTGTTAGCACTATTAATGGGTTAACACCCACTCTACAAATCTATAAAAATATTTCTCCTGTACGGTAAATGCCGTAGCAGGAAAAAAACGTCAAAAGTGCCAAATTGCCGTTTTTTGACTGTTTTGCCTCTGATAAAAATTTTAATAAAAAGTGACCAAAGCAAAAGCAATTCCCCAAAATGGTAGAGGAGGAGGTGATGGTTCAACAGTGTCAAATGCTGCCGAGCAATCCAGAATAATAAGAGTAGGTCATCACTGGATTTAGCCGTTGCAGTAGAGTGCAGAGCGCGGAAACCAGATTGTAAGGGGTCAAGAAGAGAGATAGGGGATTAAACAAGAATAGACCAAGTGTTCCAAAATTTTAGAGATGAAGGGGAGGTTAGAGACGGGTTGATAGCAGTACAGGACGGGTCTAGGGAGGGTTTCTTCAGCAACAGGGTTATGGCAGCATGTTTGAAAGAGGATGGGAAAATTCTAGAAGAGAGAGCGAGAGGTTAAAGGGGTTGGCCACGTTTAGACCAATATTGACAAACAAATGTACAATAAAAAGATATACAATTTCCCAATATACTTTCTGTATCACTTCCTCACGGTTTTCTAGATCTCGGCTTGCTGTCATTCATTCTGTTCCTTCTAGAGGATAAAACTCTGACCATGGTCATGTGATGTACGGTCCATGGTCATGTGATGTACGGTCCATGGTCATGTGATTTACGGTTCATGGTCATGTGATTTACGGTCCATGGTCATGTGATGTACGGTCCATGGTCATGTGATGTACGGTCCATGGTCATGTGATGTACGGTCCATGGTCATGTGATGTACGGTCCATGGTCATGTGATGTACGGTCCATGGTCATGTGATGTACGGTCCATGGTCATGTGATGAGCACACAGGTACACAGCTGATTACCAGGCAGGTGTCCGATTATTGTGCTGTGACTGTAACGAGCGGCACCTGTGTGCTCATCACATGACCATGGACCGTAAATCACATGACCATGGTCAGAGTTTTATCCTCTAGAAGGAACAGAATGAATGACAGCAAGCCGAAATCTAGAAAACCGTGAGGAAGTGATACAGAAAGTCTATTGGGAAATTGTGTATCTTTTTATTGTACATTTGTTTGTCAATATTGGTCTAAACGTGGCCAACCCCTTTAAATATTTTAGTAAGGTAAGTTGTGACAGCAGGCGACAGATAAGGTGACATCAAATATGTAACAAACTATACATCTAATTAATTATACAATATTGACTATATAATTAAATATAATTCATCCCATCCTTGTGGAGTCTGTAACTTTATCCGGACTCCATTTAAAATAGTCATTGACTCCTCTGGGTGATGAAAATTAATAGGGACGTATTTACATAGAATGGCGCAGGAGCGGACAGGGGAGCACAATATGGAGGTATTAATGGTAACGGGTCTCACATCTGGATGGGATCAGTCAGTCCCCGCTCAGTAAGGGTGCATTCAGACTACGTAACGCCGGGCGTGTATGAGAGCCGTACACGCCGGCATTACGGCAGACTGCCGAACACTTCCCATTCACTTCAATGGGAGCGCTCGTAAACGCCGCTGTTACGAGCGCTCCCATTGAAGTGAATGGGAAGTGTTCGGCAGTCTGCCGTAATGCCGGCGTGTACGGCTCTCATACACGCCCGGCGTTACGTAGTCTGAATGCACCCTAAGGGTGCATTCACACTGAGTAAACGCTAGCTTATTCTGAACGTAAAACACGTTCAGAATAAGCGGCGTCTAAAGCAGCTCCATTCATTTCTATGGGAGCGGGGATACGAGCGCTCCCCATAGAAATGAATGGGCTGCTTCTTTCACTCCGTGCAGTCCCATTGAAGTGAATGGGGAGTGCCGGCGTATACGCTCCGGCATGAGCAGAGCTTGCCGTATACGCCGGCACTCCCCATTCACTTCAATGGGACTGCACGGAGTGAAAGAAGCAGCCCATTCATTTCTATGGGGAGCGCTCGTATCCCCGCTCCCATAGAAATGAATGGAGCTGCTTTAGACGCCGCTTATTCTGAACGTGTTTTACATTCAGAATAAGCTAGCGTTTACTCAGTGTGAATGCACCCTAATATTGGTCAGTCACGGGTCTAGCACTGATGGTCAGTCACGCATCTGGTCGGGAAAGTCAGTCATTGCTTCAGTAATGGTGGATGGTCATGCATCCATTTGGGGGTCACAGGAACAGCCCTGGTGGTCAGTCACTGTTTAGTCACAGTGGTCAGTCACAGGATCAGCCCTGGTGATCAATTACTGTCTGGCCATAGTGGTCAGCCCTGGTGGTCGGTCACTGTGGTCAGTCACTATCAGGTCGCCGTGGTCAGTCACTCCCTGGTCAGTCACGTCAGTCTCTTTTCGGTCACTGCTCTCCTGTTTTCCTCCTCACTGACGTTTCCCGCTCATTTTCTCCTCAGCCGCTCTCTGGAGACTCAGCGACCAATCACATTGCAGCTGTTATGTCCGTGACGCGGCTGTCATGATGAGAGCAGCCATCTGATTGGTTCACTTCTGAAGCCAAACGATACTTCA
Source organism: Leptodactylus fuscus (assembly GCF_031893055.1). NCBI lineage: Eukaryota > Metazoa > Chordata > Amphibia > Anura > Leptodactylidae > Leptodactylus > Leptodactylus fuscus. The sequence goes on from NC_134267.1 coordinate 242,483,419, forward strand.
TGCACTAGACAACGCTGTACGCGGAGAGGGCCGAGAAATGTAGGCGGGAGATGACGCGGAGGAGGCCGGAGGTCTGTGCTGTGCTGAGGCCGGTGCGGGGCTTGTGACGCGGCGGAGGCCGGGCGGTGAGCACGGACATGTGGCTGATGACGCGGAGGAGGCCGGTGTGGGGTGTGGGGGCTGATGACGCGGAGGAGGCCGGTGACGCGGGGGATGCCGGATCTTGTAGTTTGTGATGCTGCGCACTTGTTCCGGCATGGAGAAGAGAGCGGCGGAGAAGAGAAGCAGCGGAGAGATGGAGGGGGAGCCTGGGAGGAGCAGGACACACAGGTAGGGAGCGTGTGGTGTGGGTGGGGTCTGTCAGTGATGGCTGATGTCAGTGTGGCCCCCGGGTTGTGTACAGTGGGGCCCCCGGGTGTAGTGACAGCTGGACAGTGACTAGACACAAGGGATTCACTTCCTTAAAAATTTTCGAAAAATGTCTGGATTTGTCTGACCTTGAATTTTTTGGGGTTTGTCTCCCACAAATGATTCTAGTTTGGCGTCTCCTCCGCCCCCGGAGTATAATAAGTGGTGACCTCTGACCTCTCTCCGCACCGCTCCATGGCGTCCGGTTTTCGCCCACAGGTGCTTTCGGCCTCGCTCAATGTCTTGGTTGGCGCAATCAGGGCCCAATCACAGACCTCAGTGGTGACCTCTGACCTCTCTCCGCACCGCTCCTGGCGTCCGGTTTTCGCCCACAGGTGCTTTCGGCCTCGCTCAATGTCTTGGTTGGCGCAATCAGGGCCCAATCACAGACCTCAGGGGTGACCTCAGCGGGTGATGCTGAAGACCGGACGCCCAGGAGACGAGAGTGAAGTTTTTATTTTGTTGGCACCTCCACTCCTGAAACTCGCTGGAGAACCTCACGAATATTAGTGACACCAATCTCCTGAAGGTTCACCTGTCGATAATCCTGAGATCATATGCTCCCCTCTGGAGCACGCACCTCCCGTCTCCTCTTATGTACATGGGGGATTTATCATTCTTTCTGCGACCGTTTCTGGTGTAGGATCAAAGCCGAACAGATGGTTTTTGGGTCAACATTTGCACCCCCTCAAGCCTCTTCTGATGGGGGTGTTTATCAGGTGGGAGTGTGGCCCTATTATATTTTACATTGGCTCCTGGATGGTGTCGGTTTCAGTTTCTGGTGCAGGCGAGGCGTCTTAATTCATTCAATGTCATCTTATCCCCTATCGACCTCAGATCACGAGAACTGGGGTGCATTATAGCAGCACCTGAAAGCCCCTCCGCCCAAATGTTATTATTCTCTAACACCATAGTATAGGCCATAGTGATGTGAACGGTGCAGTTACCCAGTGGGCACGTCGTGCACTTCATAGAGCTCTACGACAGGCCCTCCAGCTGGTCATGTGATCAGAAGACCTGACAATTCACACACCCGCCTATAGTCGTGAAGCCTTGATGTTCTCATAGACTTAAAGGGGCTCTATCAGCAAAATCATGCTGATAGAGCCCCACATATGCGTGAATAGCCTTTAAAAAGGCTATTCAGGCACCGGTAATTTTATATTAAACTACCCCCCAGTTTTAAAAAATTAACCTAAAAAAGAATGTGATCTACTTACGGATTGTGCACGCTGGGCGGGCATTCAGGGTGTGTCTTCATCTTCCTCCACGCCTCTTCTTCCTCCGATGTCCTCCGGTCCCGTCTTCTTCCAGCGATCGCTCGTGGACACTGATATGAAAAAACAGCCTGGGCGCATGCGCAGTAGCATGCGGCTTCTACTACGGCTACTGCGCATGCGCCCCGGCTATCACTTGCCGTTCGCGAGCGCTGGAGGAAGACGGGACCGGAGGACATCGGAGGAAGAAGAGGCGGGGATGAAGATGAAGACACACCCTGAATGCCCGCCCAGGGTGCACGTTCGGTAAGTAGAGCACATTCTTTTTTAGGTTATTATTTTAAAACGGGGGGGGGTAGTTTAATATAAAATTACCGATGCCTGAATAGCCTTTTTAAAGGCTATTCACGCATATGTGGGGCTCTATCAGCATGATTTTGCTGATAGAGCCCCTTTAAAGGGATCCTATCACTCAGACACAATATTTTCTTGGTACCACGTAGGTATAAACTTAAGAAAGGCTATTCTTCTCCTACCTTTCGTCGTCTTCTCCGCGCCGGCGTTCGCCTACAATCCTGGTTCTTGTCGGTGTGCAAATTAACTCTCTTGCAGCACTGGGGGCGGGCCCCAGCACTCAGACAACACTGGGGGCGTCCCCAATGCTACGAGAGAACTCTCTCCAGCGCCACCTCCATCTTTGTCAGCAGGGTCCTCTTCAGCCTCTTCTTCCGGCAGTGGCTTGTAACTTCTAGGCCTCGGGCAGAGGAGACTGCGCATGCCCACAGGCCACGAGAAAATGACCGCTTACAATACTGTGCAAGAAGCCATTTTCTCATGGCCTGTGGGCATGCGCATCTGCTCTGCCCGAGGCCTAGAAGTTACAAGCCACCGCCAGAAGAAGAGGCTGAAGAGGACGATGCTAAAGAAGATGGAGGTGGCGCTGGAGAGAGTTCTCTTGCAGTGGTGACGCTCCCAGTGTTGTCTGAGCGCTGGGGCCCGCCCCCAGTGCTGTGAGAGAGTTAATTTGCACACCGACAAGAACCGGGATTGTAGGCGAACGACGGCGCAGAGAAGACGACGAAAGATTGAAGAATAGCCTTTCTTAAAGCTATACCTACATGGTACCTAGAAAAAATTGTGTCTGAGTGATAGGATGCCTTTAAAAAAAATACAAAAAAACTAAGGACTTCCCATTGGTGTGTGAACCGGCAGGTCAGTGTTGTGGTCACATGACCATACACAGGACCTGTTCTGGAGCTCTATAAGGTGAATGGTGCACTTGCTGAGAGGCTGCATCATTCATTACACCCCTTAGTATTCCCCCTACTACAGGTTTACATGTCATAAAATTTGCTGGAGGGGTATTTGAATGGAGTGGTGGGCCCCATTCAATTAAATAGGACCCCCAGAGATAGCCACACTATGTACTTCAGCCCATTAAAATGAATGGAGTTCAGGCGCAGTGTCTGACCACTGGTCTATTCAGACAGAGGTGCAAAGCACCCCGGTTCTCCTGGTTGACTGGGATCAAAACCCCCACCCCCAACAATCTGCAACTTATCCCTTATCCCAAGCTGATTTCAAAGACAAACCCCTCTAAGAGTGATTTAGGCGTAAAATGTCTCTACAAACTTTCCCCATATTGTATGAACAGAAGGATGGACACTTAATGCAGGTCTGAAGGAGTCCAAACCCAGCTCTGATACGCTATGTGGAGCACAGAGGAGGTCAGCGCTCCAGAGAGGAGCACATAACTTCACTATAGACTGTCTGTAACCTATCCAGTAACACCTTACACAAAGGCTCATGTGCAAACATGGTTAAGAAGTCTCTTACTGGAACACTTCTCTAAGTGGATGTCTCCTGGGTGGATGGGGGTGTCTATATGATGAGGAGGGGGTTGTCCTGACCTGTAGAGTCTGGGGCCCATATACTTATACTCCTCCTCTCAATGGTTGCTTCCCCCTCCCTGGTGTGTGGTCGGGGTCTCTCCTGATCACTCAGCTGCTGTCCCTGGATATTTTTAGCACTGTGCTAAGGGTCTCCCTATATTTGGCTGGGCCATTGCTCTGGCTCCTTACACCTCATTAAGATGAATGCCTGCTGTGGACAATGGTATCTGCCTGCTACTATCTAGAATACAAGAGGGAAGCAAGTGAGGAGATTTGGACTGCAAGAGTGACGTGGGGGGGAGACGGGAACCGTAGGAAAGGAGTAACATGGAGGGGGGGGGGATGTGAACGGTGGGAAATAGCCTTGTCAAGGAGCGGGTGGATATGACAGGAAACTTACTTTTATCATCCTGGGAGAGGAGTGTAGGGTGACTGAGATGTGGACTGCAGGAGGGGAGCACAGGGTGGGAGAGATGGGGACTGCAGGAGGAGAGCACAGGGTGGGAGAGATGGGGACTGCAGGAGGAGAGCACAGGGTGGGAGAGATGGGGACTGCAGGAGGAGAGCACAGGGTGGGAGAGATGGGGACTGCAGGAGGAGAGCACAGGGTGGGAGAGATGGGGACTGCAGGAGGAGAGCACAGGGTGGGAGAGATGGGGACTGCAGGAGGAGAGCACAGGGTGGGAGAGATGGGGACTGCAGGAGGAGAGCACAGGGTGGGAGAGATGGGGACTGCAGGAGGAGAGCACAGGGTGGGAGAGATGGGGACTGCAGGAGGAGAGCACAGGGTGGGAGAGATGGGGACTGCAGGAGGAGAGCACAGGGTGGGAGAGATGGGGACTGCAGGAGGAGAGCACAGGGTGGGAGAGATGGGGACTGCAGGAGGAGAGCACAGGGTGGGAGAGATGGGGACTGCAGGAGGAGAGCACAGGGTGGGAGAGATGGGGACTGCAGGAGGAGAGCACAGGGTGGGAGAGATGGGGACTGCAGGAGCAGAGCACAGGGTGGGAGAGATGGGGACTGCAGGAGGAGAGCACAGGGTGGGAGAGATCGGGAGCACAGGGTGGGAGAGATGGGGACTGCAGGAGAGGAGCACAGGGCGGGAGAGATGGGGACTGCAGGAGGGGAGCACAGGGTGGGAGAGATGGGGAGCACAGGGCAAGGGGAGATGGGGACTGCAGGAGGGGAGCACAGGGTGGGAGAGATGGGGACTGCAGGAGGGGAGCACAGGGTGGGAGAGATGGGGAGCACAGGGCAAGGGGAGATGGGGACTGCAGGAGGGGAGCACAGGGTGGGAGAGATGGGGACTGCAGGAGGGGAGCACAGGGCAAGGGAAGATGGGGACTGCAGGAGGGGAGCACAGGGCAAGGGAAGATGGGGACTGCAGGAGGGGAGCACAGGGCAAGGGAAGATGGGGACTGCAGGAGGGGAGCACAGGGCAAGGGAAGATGGGGACTGCAGGAGGGGAGCACAGGGCAAGGGAAGATGGGGACTGCAGGAGGGGAGCACAGGGTGGGAGAGATGGGGACTGCAGGAGGGGAGCACAGGGTGGGAGAGATGGGGACTGCAGGAGGGGAGCACAGGGTGGGAGAGATGGGGACTGCAGGAGGGGAGCACAGGGTGGGAGAGATGGGGACTGCAGGAGGGGAGCACAGGGTGGGAGAGATGGGGACTGCAGGAGGGGAGCACAGGGTGGGAGAGATGGGGACTGCAGGAGGGGAGCACAGGGTGGGAGAGATGGGGACTGCAGGAGGGGAGCACAGGGTGGGAGAGATGGGGACTGCAGGAGGGGAGCACAGGGTGGGAGAGATGGGGACTGCAGGAGGGGAGCACAGGGTGGGAGAGATGGGGACTGCAGGAGGGGAGCACAGGGTGGGAGAGATGGGGACTGCAGGAGGGGAGCACAGGGTGGGAGAGATGGGGACTGCAGGAGGGGAGCACAGGGTGGGAGAGATGGGGACTGCAGGAGGAGAGCACAGGGTGGGAGAGATGGGGACTGCAGGAGGGGAGCACAGGCCAGGGGGAGATGTGGACCGTGGGAGGGAAGAGCAGGGCAGGAGAGATGGGGACCGCAAGAGGGGACTGTGGGGGAAAAAGCCTTGCAAGTAAGGTGGTGAATGTCAAATTAGGGGACACTCACCTTTACCTTCCTGTGTTCAGTGACAGTGGAGAGGACTCTTTGGACACCCTGCTCACCAGACTGCCTCTCACCCCGAGTTTGTCACCCCGGAAACGCACCACCAGCCAGAGTAAGACGGAGCCTCCATTGTTGCGCACCAGTAAGAGGACCATCTACACGGCAGGACGCCCTCCCTGGTACAATGAGTCGGGTACCCCATTCAAGGAAGCCTTTGTCATAGGTAAGAAAGCGTCACAGAGCATAACGTTGCCTTGCGCCTTATACAAGATTATTATAACATCCTTTCTCCTCCTCCAGGTCTGTGCGGGGGCAGCGCGTCTGGGAAGACGACTGTAGCCAATAAGATTATAGAAGCTCTAGACGTGCCGTGGGTGGTGCTGCTGTCCATGGATTGCTTCTATAAGGTAGATGCACCTTTCCCCCATCCCATAGAGAGGGTGCCAGTCTCGTCCTGGCCATGGAGAATGATCTCATGGTGCTTGGTTGTGTCTTCCAGATCCTCACTAAGGAGCAGCAGGAATCGGCGGCCAGGAATGAGTATAATTTCGATCATCCTGATGCGTTTGACTTCGATCTGCTGGTCAGCGTCCTACGCAAACTGAAGAAAGGAAAGAGTGTGAAAGTGCCGGTGTACGACTTCACCACGCACAGCCGCCGCAAGGACTGGGTAAGTGACCTTCCCCCTTCCCCATAGTGAATTCACATAGGAACCCCCTTCTATGACCACCGTCATGTGACCCCATCTCTCATGCCTTGCAGAAAACAGTCTATGGCGCCAACGTGGTCATATTTGAAGGAATTCTCGCCTTCGCCAACAAGGAGCTTCTGAAGGTAAAGTGTCTTTAAAATCAGAGCCAAAGGTCCCCCTCACTCCCCCCACCCCATCATGTGAATATGCCACTTTTTTTGTCTCAGCTTTTGGATATGAAGGTGTTTGTAGACACAGACTCTGACATTCGGCTGGTCCGGCGGTTGAAGCGTGATATCACAGAGCGAGGCCGCGACATTGTTGGGGTGATCAAGCAGTACAATAAGTTTGTAAAGCCGGCGTTTGAGCAGTATATAGAACCCACGGTACAACTGGCGGATATCGTGGTGCCCCGAGGTAAGCTGCACCCTGATGGTGTATACACTTAGGACCTCTGCTCTACCTGAATATGGGAGGTATTGTGTACACCTCTATCCTGGGATCTTTCCTCTACCTGTATACGGAAGGTATAGTATACACTTGTACTGGGGCTATAACACTAGTTTTGTCTTTTAGGGGGTGAGAACTCTGTGGCCCTGGATCTCATTGTTCAGCATGTGCACAGTCAGCTAGAGAAGGTGAGTAGTGGCCAGTATAGCGCGCCCTCTCTGCTGACATCATTCTGATTCTGTTACATGAATTCCTCTTCCATTGGATCTATGTACATGTATATGTATGACCTGGAGGTTGCCCTGCTTTGACCAGTGCTGTCATATACGACTGAGCAGTCAGGATGGTCTATTCACTGATAGATAGCCGTGTGTCTGCTTGTACCTGAGTTCAGGTGTACAAGGTGCCTGAGATTCTCCCCCTCCCCTTTGTAGTCCAGGCCACCACTGCCCCTCCCCTTATACCCCTTACTGCAGTATAGCTCTGAAGAGCACCAGATTGGCAGACCTGAGTATTACCATATGAGGCTGATCTGTACATGTGCCCGTGTGGTTTCTGGGATCTCCTAACCTGCATGATTGAGGCAGGTACCTTGCAGTCTGCCATGTAAGCTGTTGTACAGATGGAGCAGTCCTCTGTGCAGCACTGCTTGAGATCACCGTCTTTAACTCTTTTAACAACCTGCAGAGGTAAAGACTCTAACCCCAGGAGTTAATGAAACTGCTCGATAGCATGCCTGTCACTGTAACACTCACTGCATGCCCTGCCCGTCCTGTATCCTCCATGTCATGTCCTAGTTTGCATCTCATTTACCTCATCCTTTCTTCTTCCTGTGCGCTTAACTCATCGTTCTCTCATCTGCTGTTTAGCTCCTCTCTCTTCCTCTGCTGCTCTTATATCCTCCTCTCTCTTCCTCTGCTGCTCTTATATCCTCCTCTCTCATACCTTTTTGGCTCTGTCTTCCTCTGCTGCTTGCTTCACTCTTTCTCTCTTCCTCTGACCCTTTATACCTCATACTCTCACTTACCTCAACTTTTTCTCTCTTTTTCCCTCTGCTCTTCTCTTACCTTACCCTCTCTCTCTCTTCCTTTGCCTCTCACTTACCTCATCCTCTCTTTCTCTCTTCGTCCTCCTCTGCCTCTCCTCTCACTTTCTTTCATTCGCTCTCTTCTTCTGCCTCTCGCTTATCTCGTCCTCTCTCTCTGTTCCTGTCTTGTCTCATCTTCTCTCTCTTACCTGTCTCCACCTCTCCTCCTCACATTTGTTCCCTCATACCCCATGTTTCATGTTGTTTTCCTTCTCTCTTTCTAACCGTACCTGTGTGGTCCTGCGTGCTGTGCCGTTAATCCTTGGTTGACCTGTTGATTGCTGTGCAGCGGGAGATCACGGTGAGGTAGGATTCTGGGGTATCTATGGGGGGTGGAGGGTTTCTTGGGGGTTACAGGGAATGTGAAGGGTTTGGTATTTTTATTATCTACAAAACCATTTGAGGGTTGTCCAGAGCCGGCAGACACCACCACTGCTATGTCGCGGCCCTACTGTCTTCTCCTCCTAGTACTACAACTACTACTCTCACGTCGCCGCTGTCTTGTCTTGGTACTTCTCACATCACTGGTGTAACCTACTCACACTCCTCCACCTCAGTGCCAAGGACCCGTCTGGTTTACAGATTTTCTTCTTCCATTGATGGGTTTTGACCCTCCATCTTTGTCTCACCTTCATGAACATTCTCAGGACTTCTCTAGTCATCGCCTCATTTCTTGTCTTTTCCTTTTATTGTATATCCCCGTGTTTTCTCCTCCATACTCTGCAGAGGATGCAGCGCTGGGACATGTGAGCGGCCTGTTTTCTGCATGTGTGATTTTCCACAGACGTGTTATAGTGCATGCTAAGAACACGGCTCTGCTACGCCAATGAAGGCGTGACAGTCTAGAGCTTGTGTCGTGTGTGGTGTTCCTTTCATCTGGTTGTTTGCTTGGGTGTTACATCGTCACATTGGTTTTTGTTCTTCAGAAGCAGCAACTGGTGTCACCAATTCTCCCTTTCTCAAGGGCCAGAAGAAAGATGGGGCTAATGGGAAGATGTCGGCCTGAGGGTCTTGTCATGGTTGGCTAGTGACCTACAATTCTGGGATGGGGACTGTCCGATCTTTTTGGGATATTTTTATTCTGTTTGAGTCAGATGGTGGCTGCGACAACACAAGTACCCTTTTATGTTTGAGTGAAGATGTTGGACTTAGGTGCCTTTAAGGAGTTATGCAGTTCAGTGGATAAGCCCACTCACTAATATATATGCTGGCCCTTTTATCCTGACTGAGCTCAGAGCAATGCGCTACAGAGAATTAAAATTTTTATGCATACAAAAAAAATTTGATCATCCAATGATCGAACATTTGGGCCATTAGTTGCTAATAGAATTGAGCAATTGTGTTCAGAAAAGATCGGATTCCGATCGGCGATCGAGAAAATTTCACGATCGCGATCGGAATTCCGAACACGATCTTTTTAGGTGGGATCGAGATCGGTGATTTTTCCCACAGTGCTTTGCTACTGGCCAAGCATTGTGGGAAAAGCTAACAATGTTAGCCTTCATACTGAGTATACGCTCCACTCATTCTGAGCGGAGTGTATACTCCGTGTGAAGGCTCCGCTGCGGTTCCATAGGAATGAATGGAAGCAAACGGCACACAGCCTTAACCCCCTGCGCGCCGGCTGCATCCATTCATTGTAATGGGAGACTAGCTATCATCTCTAGTAGCTACTTACCTGCAGAAATGGCTGGTCGGTGCCCGGTGTTCTCGTTCTTCTTCGCCTCGCTGCCCCCGCCTCCCAGGTTAGTGTTAAAGAGCTAGGAAGAAGGCGGGGCTTGTGACTTAGGAGAGTGTGGCCGGGTACAGGGCGGGGAGACGTGACGTCTACCCTCCCAGTACCCGCCCACACTCTCCTAACCTGGGAGGCAGGGGGCAGCGAGGCGAAGAAGAACGAGAACACCGGGCACCGGACCAGCCATCTCTGCAGGTAAGTGGACACCAGGGGGGACTAAGTAGCCAGAGGATTAAAAAAATTACTACACAGCGCGAATTCTAACAATTAAAGCGTTCAATTGTTAGATTCCATGCTGTATAGTGAATAGGATTGCTTTTAAAATCTGATCTCCGATTAGTAAAAAAATCCCATTGACTTGCATTGGATCGGAATTGGGATTGAGATCGGGTTCGAATGAAAAATGATCGGAAATCGGATTTCAAAATAGATCCTGAAAAGTCAAGATCGGCTCAACCCTAGTCGCTAATAATATGCACATGTACATGGGTCACTTATCAAGAATGAGCATTCCCAGGAAGTAATTGTTCTTTACATTGACCATTGACATTGACCATTGACTCCATTGACCATGACTCCAGTTGGAAGTTGTTGAGTTGATTGTTGGAAAGGCGTGACCATTTATATTGGGTCCAATAGTTGTTGAGCTGGATTTTGGAGAGTAACTGTTCATGTTGGGTTGGTCTTTGTCTTATCTTGAGCCTTGATTGGATCCAGGTAGTTGTTGGGCTGGTCGTTGTGTTTTAGTGACCATTGATAATGAATTGGGTCTGATTACGAGTTGTTGGGCCGGTTTTCTGTTTCAGTGACTATTGATAATGCATTGGATTTGGTTAGGAGTCGTTGGGCTGGTCATCATGTTTTAGTGACCGTTGATGACGCATTAGATCTGGTTGGAGCTGTTGGGCCAGTTTTGGGTTTCAGTGACCCTAGATGATGGATTGGATCTGGTTAGGCGTTGCTGGGCTGGTCATCATATTTTAGTGACCGTTCATGATGGATTGGATCTGGTTTGGATTAGTTGGACTGTCTGTCATGTTTTAGTGACCATTGGTGACGCATTAGATCTGGTTACGAGTTGTTGGCCTGGTTTTCTGTTTTAGTGACCATTGATGATGCATTGGATCTGGTTAGGAGTAGTTGGGCCGGTTTTGGGTTTCAGTGACCGTAGATGATGGATTGGATCTGGTTAGGATTAGTTGGGCTGGTCGTCATGTTTTAGCCACCCTTGATGATGGATTGGATCTGGTTGGGAGTTGGGCTGGTTGTGGTGTATTTTATAGACTGTTGATGATGGTTTAGTTGTTTCCTTTGATTGTCTCCTTTTTCTTATTGGTTGTGAGACTTTCTGGAGAACATATTAAAGCTGGTGCCATCAGGTTTCATAGAGTGTTATGTGGCAGAGGTTGATGTTTTCCTAGAACAAGTCCCTGGTCTGGTGATGACACCTGTCACAAGAGGACGGTGGTGGTTATTGTGATATTTCAGTGTCCTGAGATGTGAAACTCTCCGGTGTAATCCCAACCTCATGCGTTTCATCTATTCAACATCATTATCGTCCCCAGTCTTATATGTCACCTTTACTTCAGCACAACTGACACCATGTTTAGGTGGCGTTACACATGCTGTAGCGTAGTACAATGGGGACAGTAGTATAATTGTTACAGTGCATGTCTTTGATTTGCGGTGCTGGTGCCTTGTGGTGAGGTTTTTTGTTTGTTTTTGTTTCCCTGGATGAACTGATCCCCTCTTTTTGTCATTAGGGCGGCACTGGCTTCTGCTCATCAGGGGCAGCCTCTTCCTGATACCCTGAGTGTTCTTCAGAGTACCCCACAAGTGCGGGGGATGCACACGATTATCAGGTGAGATCTCTACATGACCACTACTGTACCCCCATCACAATCTCAGTGGTCACCACCAGCACTAATAAAATTATGCTTTTTCCCAGGAACAAAGAAACCAATCGAGATGAGTTCATCTTCTACTCGAAGCGTTTGATGCGTCTTCTGATCGAGCATGCGCTCTCTTTCCTGCCACTAAATGTAGGTGTTCAGGGTCTCTAAAATTACAGCAGCAAGCACAATATACAGCAGTTAACTTACCGTGGATCTTTTCTTTTTGCAGCCCGTCACAGTGGAGACCCCACAAGGGACGTTGTATCAGGGCAAAAGGTTCCATCGCCAGCGAGTAAGTCTAGAGGTCTGCATGTGCTACAGCTAATATATAACCTACCTAACGGGGGTGCCGTAGTTCTATTAATGGGTCAAAACCACTTACATGCTGGGTATACCTGGAGTAATGGGAGAGTGACTAGGGCATCTAAGTGGCATTCTGAGGAATAATATTTCCATGTATCCTAGGCTTTCAGGTCTGGATAGTAAGTTGTTTGCGTTCGTTCTCTGATTCCAGATCACAGGAGTGTCTATTCTGCGAGCTGGGGAGACCATGGAACAAGCTCTCACCGCAGTGTGTAAGGACATCCGACTAGGCAAGATCCTGATCCAGACCAACCATAATACAGGAGAACCAGAGGTGAGTGCGCAAGTGCCATGCTAAATGTATGTGATATCTATAGTATAGATGGGGAGAGTGTGGGACATGGGAAGTTTATCCTGCCCCTTTACTACTGTGCTCATCCTCGTATCCTCCCCCTTCACTTTCGTGGTCATTCTCGTATCCTGCTTCTTCACATTCGCGCTCGTCATCGTATCCTGCCACTTCACTCATGTGCTCATCCTCATATCCCGCCCTTCACTCTCGCGCTCATTCTTTTATCCTGCCCCTTTACTCCTTCCCTCGTCCTCGTATCCTGCCACTTCATTCATGTCCTCGTATCCTGACGCTTCACTCTTGCGCTCGTCCTCGTATCCCACCCCTTCACTCTCGCGCTCGTCCTCGTATCCCGCCCCTTCACTCTTGTCCTCGTATACCGCCCCTTCACTCTTGTCCTCGTATCCTGCCCCTTCACTCTTGCGCTTGTCCTCGTATCCTGCCACTCCACTCTCGTGCTCGTCCTTGTATCCTGCCCCTTCACTCTTGCGCTCGTCCTCATATCCTGCCGCTTCACTCTCGTTCTCGTATCCTGCCACTTCACTCTCGTGCTCGTCCTCGTATCTTTCCCCTTCACTCTCGTTCTCGTATTCTGCCACTTCACTCAATCCTCGTATCCTGCCGCTTCACTCTCGTCCTCGTATCTTTCCCCTTCACTCTCGTCCTCGTATCCTGCCCCTTAATTCTCGTGCTCGTCCTCGTATCCTTCCCCTTCACTCTCGTTCTCGTATCCTGCCGCTTCACTCTCGTCCTCGTATCTTTCCCCTTCACTCTCGTTCTCGTATCCTGCCCCTTCACTCTCACGCTCATCCTCATGTGTGGACTTCACAGCTCATATAATTGTCTGAACTTTCTACAGCTTCATTACCTGCGACTGCCCAAGGAGATCAGCGAGGATTATGTCATTCTGATGGACAGTACTGTGTCCACTGGAGCTGCTGCCATGATGGCGATACGTGTTCTCCTGGTAGGTGATATCACATGTATATCCATGGAGAGATGGGTTACATGGCCTTCATTAATCTGGGCACCTCCTCTTTTGCCTAGATCTGAGTTTGGTGCCTGGGATGGCGGTCACTTTTTTTTTTCTTTTACCACGGCTCATGTGATATTTGTCCATTTCTTCTGATCTTTTAGGATCATGACGTCCAAGAAGACAAAATCTTTTTGATTTCACTATTGATGGCAGAGATGGGTGTTCACTCCGTGGCATACGCTTTCCCTCGAGTTCGCATTATTACCACTGCTGTCGATAAACGGGTCAACCAGGAATTTCATATAATCCCAGGAATTGGTGAGAATGAGGCCTTCATATGTCCTGTCGCCATCGTTGTAGGGGTGGTGGATCCATCCCTTATTTACACAATGTACTACAATAGGACAATTGTGTCTGCTCAATTCCGTCTCCTTGTTATATGGTTATGTAACCCTTTAATCCCTTCACAGGTAACTTTGGTGACCGTTTCTTTGGCACTGACGCACCTTCTGACTGGTATGAGAGCGATGAATGCAACATGGACTACTGAGAGTAGTTATGTGCCAAGATCCACAGGATCGGCGGGTGAACCCTCCACTTATTTATTAGTCACTTGACCCCTCTCCTGGACATTCTTGAAGCTGGAGCTGACACATATACAGCTGACCCATCTCCATTGCCACCATAGCTGGCTCCAATCTCTCCAGAGCGCAGGGCTCCCATAAACATCACACAATGACCACAGTCACAGATTACTATGTGTGTGAGTCTGGCATATAGCACTTATATATCCTCCGCCATGACAAGTCTGTCTAGGTCTGTGTCTCTGGCCATTGCCCAAACCTGGAGATCTACCCCTTGTTACACTGAATCATTTATGAGCTCCAAAGGGACACGTCATCGGTCTCTTAACACATCATCTATTGTTCATTCCACGTCTTGGCCAGTCTTGTGACATCCGCTTCTTTATTGCAATATGTTGGGTGAGACCGCCACCCGCTATCAGGGATAAGCGCTTCGTAATACTCAGCTCTGCGGTTTCAGGGTTTGTGCCTTGTTGCGTGACAGTCACGGGTGATCTGCTGTACGACTGCTCTCAGCCCAGCATCTTTCTGTAGGAAAATAAAATGTATGTTTTAATATTGTTTTAAGTGCTGTCTGGATGTTTAACTCCATTTTGGCTTCCAAGTAATCCAAGCCGAGGCAGGAGGTTGGGGGGGAGTGCCGTAGTGAGCAGGCCTAAGAGCATAAGCGTTGTATTTTGTGGTGTGGTTCCTGAATAGACTTGTTGGACATCAGTCATAGGAGTATTCCCAACAGATATAGCATAGCCAGATGATGCACCCTAAGTATATGTTACATACGAGTCTCGTTGTGATAGAATTTTGTTATTGAGAGGCAACACGGTGGCTCAGTGGTTAGCACTGCAGCCTTGGAGTCCTGGGTTTGAATCCTGCCAGGAACAACATCTGCAAGGAGTTTGTATGTTCTCCTCGTGTTTGCGTGGATTTCCTCCCATTCTACAAAGACATACTGATGGGGAAAAGAAATGTACATTGTGATCCCTATATCATATATCCCTATATAAAAAAAAAAAAAAAATTGTTATTGGGTTATGAACCTCTAACTATAAATCTTACTTTGTCTGTGAACTTCCAACTCCTTAAAGCGATCCTATCATTAAATCACTTTTTTTTTTCTTTTTTTTTTTTGTAACACGTCGGAATAGACTTAAGGCCTTAAGAAAGGCTATTAGTCTCCTACTTTCGTTGTCTTCTCCGTGCTGCCGTGCGCCTAAAATCCCATTTTTTTTTTTCTCTGTATGTAAATGAGTTCTTTCGCAGCACTGGGGGTGGGTCCAAGTGCTCAGACAGCACTGGGGGTGGGTCCAAGTGCTCAGATAGCACTGGGGGCGGCACTAATGCTGCGAAAGAACTCTCTCCAGCGCCGCCTCCTCTCCTTCTGCAGTGAGGTCTTCACCGCGTCTTCTTCCAGTGGCGGCTTGTAACTTCTAGGCCTAGGGCAAACTGACTGCGCATGCTCGTGGCCACGCACATAGTATTGTAAGCATTTTCTCATGGAGACTAACAGCCTTTCTTAAGGCTATTCCGACGAGTTAGTTAGAAAAAAAGTGATTGAATGATAGGATCCCTTTAAGTACCATTCTGGGAGGAGGGGAAATATTCCAGCCATAAAGACAATGAACACAACGTGCTGTAGTATGTGTGAAGGCTTCAAAACAATTTCCCAACAATCCGTTTATTTTATAATGACAGCCATTAGGATTTAAGATCAGTTTTTATCCAATGGAAATGATGCCTTTAGGGTGTTGCTTCCAATCAGAATTGCCACAATGTCATGCATTAAATGAAGTGCAGTGTGTACAACACCCTGAACTTGCACGAAGGAGCCTTATGTAAGAATGTGTGACAGCCAAAGCACATCAGGAATCTGTTATACATTTGCATTTACTAAAAAAAAAAGTAGAATTATGTTTAACCCTATAGGATCTCCAAACAAGACTTCCAGTGTCTCATGTACAGCTTTCTACATTAATTCCTAAGGAAGTTGCAAATACAGCCAAAGGTGAGCATAGATGGAAGAAGACTAGCCAGTGGTTCTGGGGTTATGTGATAACTAGGGTAAGTGGTAGGCCCTACCTAATGGACAGATGCAAGATGCTTTAAAAGGGATCTGCCAGTTCTGCTCCTGCTCTGTTGGTGGGATAAATCACATGACATATGGGTAAAGTGAAGAGCGACGACAGCAAGCCTAATAACACTTGTGTTCAAGACAAGAAACGACAATCTTAAGTTATTAAACCTTCGGTGGGGCCAAGTCCTACAATATAGTCTGTCCATATTTGCAAAGACCCTAGGCTTACACTCTGTCCACCAGTAGACGTAAAGTGTTGACTTCAGTAAGGACCAAGGACAGCCCCGTAACAGCTTTCATTAATACATTCTCTGCTGGATAGGTTTGAGGGTTCGGAAAATATCGGATCACGAACGGCTGGAAAATGATCGGAAATCGGATTTTGAAATCTCAAGATCAGCTCAACCCTAAAAGTGACGTTTCCCATAGAGAAGCATTGACTAGAGTTGAGCGATCGAGAAAGATCGGATCCCGATCGGCGATCGAGCACATTTCACGATCGGGATCAGCTGGAAAATGATCGAAAATCGGATTTTAAAATCGATCCTGAAATCTCAAGATTGGCTCAACCCTACTGCTGGACAAACAATCCACCATGCTTGGAGTCAGTAGTCTTATTTCTGAAGCTACCTAGTCTCCCAGGTTAAAAGGTACACCTATAGCCTCGAGGAGTGTGAACATGAGGTTATGTATACAGTCACCATTGTGCTGACAATGGCAGGAAGATGGATTATTACTGTATTGCCATCGAGAAGCCTGAAAATTGAGATTCACTTGGCTGCTCTGGTCTTTGCAGGTCACTTCTTAGGTGCTGTTTTAGATTTTTCTGTTGTGACGTTCGACCGGGTGACCTGGGGACTAAGTCTTTGAGTATTTTTAGTGAAAATTCTAATTTTTTGTTGAAAGAGTCTTCAGTTTAGTATACCCAGTCGTCAAGATCAAAGGGAAAGACATTTTACATCTGGGTGTAATGCTGAGGTGAAGAAATTATATCATTAAGTCATTTTCTTGGTGGTTTATGGCCTCTCCATTACTCGTAGGCTCAGAGCTTTCGGTTTCATGGCTACGAAGACTAGTAAGTTTTTTGGGACTTACATATTATCAGATCAGTGACTGCTCAGCGATGTTGGACTGCGAGTTATGTTGTTTAAAGGCTTGCGGTCCATCACTTATAGATACAGCCTTCACACTTCACCCTCTGATTCTCATCGGCAATGAGGAGACCTCTTCACGATGCTTGAAGTTGGTGATATGAACATGAGAAATCTGACTACGAGCAGCGATTGATTCTGTGTTCCACCTGGTCTCAGAGAAGACAATAGGTGGTATCTGTGTTTCTATCAGCTGAGCAAGCGTTTCATTTGTTCCAGAAGCAATAGCAGGAACTTTATTGACCTCTCTATTCACATTGCCGCTGTCGTCATAAATCTGTTCAGGCCGCTGTCGGAATGGCCTCGGAGGACAATGTGATGGGCCCTTTACTTCTGTTAAGATATTTACTATAAAGCTGGGATTGTGTTGAGGCTCAGCTGGAGCCAAAACTAATACGTGGTCATCAGGGAGCAGATGAAACACCATTTACTGGATGAAGATAATCCACCAGACAAAAAGCCCAAATCTGAGCCATTACCTACAATACACAGGTGGAATGTAATGTACTGGAGTCACGGGCACAGCTGAGCACTC
The DNA here is from genome assembly GCF_031893055.1 of Leptodactylus fuscus. Lineage (NCBI taxonomy): Eukaryota > Metazoa > Chordata > Amphibia > Anura > Leptodactylidae > Leptodactylus > Leptodactylus fuscus. The sequence continues at coordinate 242,500,903 of NC_134267.1, forward strand.
TGTACATTGTCCATAGGGAGAACACCATACCAGCAATATGGTTGCCAGAGAGGTCAGGTGGTAGAGCACCATGTTGGACACCAGAAGACTAGACAATGGACTTTAAACAACATAAATATTATAATGCTTTTGATCCAGGATCTTCTCACAGAGAATGGCAAGAATTAGTGGAGTGGAGGATAGAGGAGATCTGTAAGTTTCACAGTCTGATGATCCCAACTAATCATGAGCAAAACATGACAGAGGACGTATACTATGATCCCTACTGTTCGTAAGCGAGAAGAACTTTTGGCACGCTGTGGAGGGCTTATAACCGTGAACCCTATAGAATGTGGAAGAGAAACCGTTTTGGCACACTGCAAAGAACATATCCCGATGATCCCTACTGATTATGAATGGGGTTGTGGTACACTGTGAAGAGTATATCCCCATGATGCCTACTGATCGTGAGAAAGAATGGCATATGCCCAAGAACCCAACAGATTGGGAAGGAGAGTATACCCACATTACCCCTACCATGGGAGAGATGGTGTGGCAGACTTTGATGACTATATTTCTCTGACTTCTACTTGTCATGAGAAAAGTCTGTATGGCACACTGTGAAGGACATATTCCTGTGGCCTCCACCTGCACCCTTTGGAGGACCTGTCCACATTATCTGAAGGTCTGAAGAATAGAAAGAAGGAAAACTGGATTTTTTCTAAAGTGCACAAAGATGCAGTCAATTGCAAGACCTTTCCAAAGGGAGAAGGCCCCCCCCCCCCTATAACTTTTCCACCTCTCTGAGCCAGAAGGTCCTGCAAGTCTCGGTGATCTATAACCTTCTTCACTGGAGCTTAGTAAGAACCCATCTAGGTTCCAGCTGCCACCACCAAGGAACTGAGTCAATGTTGGCTTCCCCAAGAGGGAAGCCATGGTTCGAAGAGGGGGCAAGGAACCTGATGGCCACACACAACCTAAGATCCTCCAAGAAGAACTTCATATAAGGCCACCACACCATAAATGGTTTTGTGACCAAGGAAATGTCAGAATACACAGTGACAAAAAAATATATATGTGCGCGATGTTACAGCCTGAACATCCAGCGAGAATTATAAAAATTGGTCGTATTGTGGCTACCTGTAGACCTGGCCAAGTAGAGGTGAGTGTGCAGAAATGGCAGACTGTGAAGTGGGTGGACATGTGCTATCCCACCCCCAGTAAGATCAGGCACCCAAAACATTCACCTCTCCTGGGGCACTTTCACACCCTGGACTTTCAGATTATCTACAGCTTGCTATCGGCCACTGTGCGTTCACAATGGAGCTTCCACTGGAGCTTCTTATTTCCGATACATCTCATGCCAGAGGTGGAATTGATTAAAGACACCGTAACAACCCCAACCAAATTTTGACACTCTAAAGAGCATCGCAATATGAAAAGGGATTTCAGCTAATCCAGAGACACCGAACTGTAGATAGAGGATCGCAACCCAGTCCAGAGCAGATCACTGATTGTCCTCCTCACCATCACAGACCACTAGAGATACTGACATTACCCCAGTGAACCATAAACCACCAGAGCTACCATTGACCCCTGGGAAATTTCAAATACCATCCTGACCATCGAATACCTGGAAATATTCCATAAATCCTCTCACCATCAGAGGTACGATTACTAACCCCCTCATCACACTATACCACCAGAGGTGATGCCAATAACCATAGACTACCAGAGGTACCATCAGCTATCTTCTCATTTCCATATGCCACCAGAGATCATCATGGCGTTGTGTAGTTACTAAATTTTTCATATCTGAGTTGTTGGAGCCAACACACATTGATTGTAAAGGTCTCCTTCGAGAAAATAGAGTATTCTGGGCAATGTGGCCCTTCTGCACGAGCTGGAACTGTAAAATTTAGCCCCTCCTATCATCTCATAAGATTCCGGATGTGTCAAACTTTTGGGATCTGTTTCGGACTAATCACTCAAGTAGGAAACTATTATTTTACATATCAGTGCATGATGAAGAAGAAGGGTCACATGGCCTAGAGCCAAATGGGCTCCACATAGTGCCTTGCAGGGAGCCCTAAGTCATTCATGAGAGACTATATGTGTGTGAGGTCACTGAGGGGGTCATAGCCGCTTAACCCTCTAAGGACACTGGGTAGTTTGGACGTTGATACTCGACTTTTTTCATATTTTCCTTACCCGCTTTCCAAAATTCAGACGTTTATTTTTTCTGTCGACATACAGTAGTTATGTGAGGGCTTATTCTTTGCAAGAAAACTTGTCTTGCCAATTTTTATTTTGCACCATTTGGGGAAACCTGTAATGTGTAGTGCCCTTGTGTCCCACTCAGAGTTCAATTTCTGGGCATAACAACCTTAAAGCGATGGCTGTGAGCAATGCTGCACCAAAAAGTATGACTGTGTTCGGCAGCCATTGCTGTGAGGTTGCTGCCGTGCTTGTGCTCCTACATTCAGGCTGTGTCAGGTGACCGTTTTGGGACGCACATCGTTCCAATGGGCACAATTAGGGTTGAGCCGATCTTGAGATTTTAGGATTGTTTTTAAAATCCAATTTTCGATCTTCTTCCAGCCGATCATGATTGTGAAATCTGCTCGATTGCCGATCGGGATCCGATCTTCTCCAATCCCGATCGTTCAACTCTAATGTTAGTCAATGCTTGGCCAGTAGCCAAGCATTGTGGGAAATAACTACCGACCTTGATCCCGCCGGAAAAGTTCAGGATCGGAATTCCAATCGTCATCCGATCCGATCCCGATCGCTCAACCTTAGGCACAATATATATATTTTTTTCATATAGTGCCAGTGAGACCAGACATTGTCCTTTTATTTCTGTGACAAGCTCCTATTTATACAGAATTTTTAGGGAAAAAAAATTGTTTTTTTATATAAATTTACATTTGGCCAACTTGGAGCCAAAACATCTCAGGAGCAGGTGACAATAGAAGAAATTTAGCAAGTGCGAGCATTGCTGGTGCTGGTGGTGACTTATCTCTCTATTGCCACAAAACCATTAGAGTGCACAAGGTCTGTAGGCAGCGAATAAGCCGTGGTCATCCAGCGACCAATGTAGGAACTTCGGCCCACCTTCATTATATGGCGGCATCACTTGCTTATGTGGAAAAGTCAGACTGACTAATGTGAGTCTATTCTAGTGTTACGTGGTGGTGGTGGTTGTGGAAATATAGATGGGCGACCCTCACAAGATTTGTTTCTATAAATATTCGTAAGGTTCAAGCCTCTGATTTCCGATAGACCTAACGTGTTTGGCACATAGTCCTATTATTATATTCCTCATATGTAGAGGATAATAAATGGAGGCCCAGGGGGGAGGTGGGTAAGAATAAACTCCTCACCTGAGCACCCTTGTAGTGTCTGATGCTGATGGTTCCCCGGGATCCTCTTCAGGTCTGTCCCGGCCTCTGGCTGACGTCCTGCACCTCAGGGTAACATCAGGCTCACAGACGTAATGACCTGCCCAGCACTCAGTAATTTCATTTTGTGCCAACTGAACTCTTACCCGGGCCATGTTTCTTGTGGCGTCGTGTTGTACCGCACGATATTCAGCACAGGCACATTGGATTCCATCGTCTTTAGATAACTGATGGCCGGTGCCTGGCCGTAGTGGAGGATACCTGGCCATCATTGTTTCCTGCATCAACATATGGAGCATCAGTTATATCCAGGACAGTGCATGTCTACTGCCGTCACTTGGACATTAACCCCTTCCCGACGTCTACCGTACCATTACTATGTGGGGTCTTTAACGATGGTGCCTGCTCCGACTGTCTCCTGTTTCATGTAGTGTAGACCTGGTGGCCGTGGCGTAACTACAATCTTGTGGGCCCCGATGCAATCTTTTTTCTGGGTCCCCCTACCTCATCCCTACAACGAATTCCTGATCGTGATGGTTCTGGGTGTTGAGGAGTTTAATCCACCTTAGTGTGGTTTGGGTAATCTGAGGGTCTCCTTGGGTTATGGGCCAGATGGAATCTGCAATCTCAATACTGATGTCGGTTCTTATGGGCCCCCCTAAGGCTCCTGGGCCCCAGTACAACGACGCCCCTGCCCGACGGTTATATCCATGATCTGAGTCCACTTCAGTCACAGCATTAACCCAAAAGGCCTCCTCCGGTGCCTCCACCTTTATTGTCACAGCATGGCTCTCGCATGGCGAGATCACAGGAGACCTATAAACACTCCCCGACCTGTCATGTCTATATACCCATTGGGGCTCGATTTCCAGTCGATAAGGCGCGTGATCTAAAGATCGCAGTTCAAAATCCCAAAAGGGAGTTAAATTTTTTTGAAAAAGTTTATTAAAAAAATTCTCCCTAGATCAAAAAGAACAATAGCGCCCCCTCCCCCCATAGACACATTCGCCTTCCCCACCTCCAAAAATTCCTGAACTATACAAGTATCAAAAAAGTCAAAAGAACCAAATTTTTATTTTTTTTTCGCTTCCGAAATACAATCGAATACAAAGTGATCTGAAGATCCGACGTTCCCCATAATGGTATAAATAAAAGTGACATCATGTGACGCAAAGAAAGACGCCTGACACCGCTCCGTACGCAAAAACAGAGAACTTACAAGTGTCACAAAATGACAACTAAATTTTTTTTTTTGCATTTTTCAAAATTTGGAATTTTTGTAAAGGTAAAAAACATGACGAATAGGAAAAACATTCGGTGGCGCAATTTCGGTTTTTTCACTAATTCCACCCCATTCTGAGTTTGGAATATTCCACGGACCGGTACAAAGTATAATTTACCCTGGAAAAAAAATATTTCGATAAATGAGAATAAAATGCGATAATCGGTGACTAATAAAATCGCAGAGAGCCGGCCGGACGCACCAGTGACAGATGACATCCAGACAGGAGTGTGCGGTAGTTCCTGACAGTGACCAGTAGGGGGAGCCCTTCTCACCTCAGGAAACCCTCTCCTCCTGACTCGCCTCACACCAGCTGCGATCTCTCGTCTGATCGCTCGCACATCGCTCCGGCTGCAGTGTCACACTTCACACTCTGCAGCAGACGTCGCACCGCGCCAGGACCACACTCTGCAGATCGTCATTCAGGACTTGATATCCCATCTAACCCAACTTTGCAGATTATTGCACCAGTTGTCCCATCAGATTCTTCTCTTGTTTCTCACCTGACAGTCTCCCAGATTATTCTCCTCCCCAGGACCCTATTCTGCAGATTATTGCACTAGACCATATCCTATCTGATGCTGCGCTGAACCCCACTTTGCAGATTATCAGCCCAGAATTTTTGTCACACATTGCACCTGGATTTGTACCAGCGCCGGACCCCCCCCCCCCTCTGCAGATCGTCTCACCGGACTTTGTATCACACCCTACACTGCGTCTGGACCTCATACACCGAGACATGGGAGTATAACCCCAAACTGGAGCCCGCACCACACAGAATGGAGCCTGGGGGAGACTCGGAGACGCGAAGACTAGTGGAGCCCAACCAGGGAGGGGGTGCCCTGAAAATCAAGAGGTTAGTGACAACTCGCCCCAAAATACACCCCATACACTGCATGCCCCTATAAGTCAGCATCCCTACACCCTATGATCAGCTCCCAGACCCCATGCATCATGTAATGAGACCATCCCCTGCACATTACAGTCCTCTCCGCACACAATGCACCCCGCACCTCCTGTAACACCCGGACCCTGCACACATCATATACATACCAATACCATGTGAGCCACGTACACCCCATAACCACATACATATCACTCCCATGTAAAGCCTTAACCGCACGTACATGACATTAATCTCGGCACGCTCCACATATCACGTAGATCTCCCCACACGCCAAATCCTCGCACATCCCAAATGCAGAACCCTCTACCCGATAGAGCAGATACTACAAAACCTCACACAGATATCACCATATACCCCAGATATAGATAATATAATATTGTATACGCACCCTGTGCACGTCATAAATCCATACACACATTATATATCCTCTACATGTCCCATAAATCTATACGTCCCATGTACACAACTCCCACCCAGGACCCTCACCCCATTACTATGTGATATGAGACATTACATCTATATGTGTCATACAATATACAATCTATACGTCACCCTGACGTCTCCCCGACACCCGTCATCCCTGCGTCACCCAATGACCAAACTGATCCACACGCTACTAAATTCACCAAATCTACAGACCGAGGATCACAAAGAAATCTGAGTGATCACAGCACACAGTATTATCCCCCATAGTGGCCCCTGCACACAGTATTATCCCCCATAGTGGCCCCTGCACACAGTATTATCCCCCATAGTGGCCCCTGCACACAGTATTATCCCCCATAGTGGCCCCTGCACACAGTATTATGTCCCATAGTGGCCCCTGCACACAGTATTATGTCCCATAGTGGCCCCTGCACACAGTATTATACCCCATAGTGGCCCCTGCACACAGTATTATGTCCCATAGTGGCCCCTGCACACAGTATTATGTCCCATAGTGGCGCTGCACACAGTATTATGTCCCATAGTGGCCCCTGCACACAGTATTATATCCCCATAGTGACCCCTGCACACAGTATTATGTCCCATAGTGGCCCCTGCACACAGTATTATCCCCCATAGTGGCCCCTGCATACAGTATTATACCCCATAGTGGCCCCTGCACACAGTATTATGTCCCATAGTGGCCCCTGCACACAGTATTATGTCCCATAGTGGCCCCTGCACACAGTATTATCCCCCATAGTGGCCCCTGCACACAGTATTATGTCCCATAGTGGCCCCTGCACACAGTATTATGTCCCATAGTGGCCCCTGCACACAGTATTATACCCCATAGTGGCCCCTGCACACAGTATTATGTCCCATAGTGGCCCCTGCACACAGTATTATACCCCATAGTGGCCCCTGCACACAGTATTATGTCCCATAGTGGCCCCTGCACACAGTATTATCCCCCATAGTGGCCCCTGCACACAGTATTATGTCCCATAGTGACCCCTGCACACAGTATAATACCCCATAGTGGCCCCTGCACACAGTATTATCCCCCATAGTGGCCCCTGCACACAGTATTATGTCCCATAGTGGCCCCTGCACACAGTATTATGTCCCATAGTGGCCCCTGCACACAGTATTATGTCCCATAGTGGCCCCTGCACACAGTATTATGTCCCATAGTGGCCCCTGCACACAGTATTATGTCCCATAGTGGCCCCTGCACACAGTATTATGTCCCATAGTGGCCCCTGCACACAGTATTATCCCCCATAGTGGCCCCTGCACACAGTATTATGTCCCATAGTGGCCCCTGCACACAGTATTATGTCCCACAGTGACCCCCGCACACAGTATTATGCCCCACAGTGGCCCCCGCACACAGTATTATGTCCCACAGTGGTCCCCGCACACAGTATTATGCCCCATAGTGGCCCCTGCACACAGTATTATCCCCCATAATGGCCCCTGCACACAGTATTATGCCCCATAGTGGCCCCTGCACACAGTATTATGTCCCATAGTGGCCCCTGCACACAGTATTATCCCCCATAGTGGCCCCTGCACACAGTATTATCCCCCATAATGGCCCCTGCACACAGTATTATGCCCCATAGTGGCCCCTGCACACAGTATTATGCCCCATAGTGGCCCCTGCACACAGTATTATGTCCCATAGTGGCCCCTGCACACAGTATTATGTCCCATAGTGGCCCCTGCACACAGTATTATCCCCCATAGTGCTCCCTGCACACAGTATTATCCCCCATAGTGTCCCCTGCACACAGTATTATGTCCCATAGTGGCCCCTGCACGCAGTATTATCCCCCATAGTGGCCCCTGCACGCAGTATTATCCCCCATAGTGGCCCCTGCACGCAGTATTATGCCCCATAGTGGCCCCTGCACGCAGTATTATGTCCCATAGAGGCCCCCGCACGCAGTATTATGTCCCATAGTGGCCCCCGCACACAGTATTATGTCCCATAGTGGCCCCCGCACACAGTATTATGTTCCATAGTGGCCCCCGCACACAGTATTATGTCCCATAGTGGCCCCCGCACACAGTATTATGTCCCATAGTGGCCCCCGCACACAGTATTATGTCCCATAGTGACCCCCGCACACAGTATTATGTCCCATAGTGGCCCCCGCACACAGTATTATGTCCCATAGTGGACACACATGAACAATTATTATACTCTGGGGTGTGAAAAGACCCCAGAATATAATAATCGGAGACCCAGAGGGATACAAACATAAACTACTGTTACTTATCTATCTCCCGACTCCCCTGCATGCTCCGTCGCTGTCGGCCATCTTCCAGGACGTCATGTGACTGGAGCCCTGTGTCACGGGTCATATGACGTCATGCAAGTAGGCCGAAGCCTGCCTGGAGAGGTAAATAACACAGTTTTTTATGCTATCTTATCTCTCCCAGGCCTCCGATCGTTATACTCGGGAGTCCGAAAAGACCTCCGAGTATAATAGTGCTTGTGGGGCCCACGCCGTCACCGATCCCGGCCCCTGCCAGGATCGGTAAGTATATAGGGCCTGTTATCGGCTGAGGTAACTCCAGCCAGTAACGGCCTATTAAAAATAAAAACGCAGCGTTAGCATCTGTCGCCGGGCCCCTTAATGTCCCGGGCCCTGTGGCAGCTGCTACCACGGTAGTTACACCACTGGGGATCACAGAGATCAGACTGAGCATATGTAATAAAGAGATTGCAAGACATAAGAATGACCCCATATAATAAGAAGAGATCACATAGATCAGAGAGAGCCCATTAGGGTTGAGTGATCGGGAAAGATCGGATCCCGATCGGCGATCGACCAAATTTCACGATCGGGATCGGCTGGAAAATGATTGAAAATCAGATTTTAAAAACGATCCTGAAATCTCAAGATCGACTCAACCTTAGAGCATACCTCCCAACCGTCCCGATTTCTGCGGGACACTCACGATTTCGGTGTCCTGTCCCGCGGTCCCAGTCGGGGGGAGGTATGTCCCGATTTCAACCTGAAATGAACACATAGGCGTTTAAAGCAGGAGCTGTCACAGCTCAGCTCCTGCCTTACCGCTGCGCTCCGGCATTTGTAGACGCGATATGATGACGTCACACCGCGCCTACAACTATGTGTATGAGGGGGGGAGCGAGGGAAGGTGAGTGTGAGTGTTTGTTTGTGTTAAACATTAAGGTGGAACATAATGTAGAGGGCCTGATGAAGGGGGGGGGGAGAGAACGGTATGACACTGGGGCAGATGAAGGGGGGGGGGAACGGCATGACACTGGGGCAGATGAAGGGGGGGGGAACGGCATGACACTGGGGCAGATGAAGGGGGGGAAATGGCATGACACTGGGGCAGATGAAGGGGGGGAGAATGGCATGACACTGGGGCAGATGAAGGGGGATAACGGCATGACACTGGAGCAGATGAATGGGGGAACGGCATGACACTGGGGCAGATGAAGGGGGAAGAACGGCATGACACTGGAGCAGATGAAGGGGGAGAAGAACGGCATGACACTGGGGCAGATGAAGGGGGAGAAGAACGGCATGACACTGGGGCAGATGAAGGGGAGAGAACAGCATGACACTGGGGCAAATTAAGGGGGGAAGAACAGCATGATACTGGGGCAGATGAAGGGGGGAGAACGGCATGACACTGGGGCAGATGGAGGGGGGGAACAGCATGACACTGGGGCAGATGAAGGGGGGGAAATGGCATGACACTGGGGCAGATGAAGGGGGGAGAACGGTATGACACTGGGGCAGATGAAGGGGGGGAGAACGGCATGACACTGGAGCAGATGAAGGGGGAGAAGAACGGCATGACACTGGGGCAAATTAAGGGGGGAAGAACGGCATGACACTGGGGCAGAGACGGGGGGATATGAAACTTGGGGGATATGAAACTGGGGACAGAGATGGAGGGGGGAGACATGAAACTAGGGGCAGATGAAGGGTGTATATGAAACTGGGGGAGAGATGGAGGGGGGGACATAATTTACGGGTGACTGTAGGAGGATTATACCGTGTGGGAGCACATGAAAAATGAATGAGAATGGGCGGAGTCAACATAAAAGTGGGTGGAGCCAAATTTGCGCGCCGCACGTTTTATCCCTCTTTCTGCTTTTCAAAAGTTGGGAGGTCTGCCCCAGAGCCCATATAATAAGAAGAGATCACAGATCGGTGAAGCCCTACAATAAGAGATCACAGTGACCCTGTATAATAAGAGGATATTAGACTGACCCCATGTAATAACAAGAGATCCCAGACATCAGATTGACCACATATTTTGACTTGCATGTACTGTAGGTGCATTACCAGGAGTCAGGACCCCCCCCCCTTCCCATTATTATATTACTGCTGGGTGAAGCGGTGTCAGTGATGTGAAGTTAATGATAGTGGAGCAGCAGATAATAGGATCATTATTAGGGTGAGCCCAGTAAATCAGTGTGTGGGGGAAGCGGCCATGTCCACGGCTCGCTGCCCCGCTGCAGATTAATGAGCTGTGTCCCTCCTGATAAGAGCCCCTGTATATGGGGAGGGGGGGGGGTTGTCTCTTTATATCCATTGTTCCTGAGGAGCCTGTATATATCTCAGAGACCCAGGGTATATAGCTAAGGGAGGCCCCTCATGGTGTGACATACACCTCAGGGGCCACAAATACATCATAGTCATAGAGATGAATAGTGGTCCTTGTGTCCAAACCCTGCACAGTAATAATCTACATGTAGATAGCGCCAACATATACAACAGCGCAGTACAGAAGAAGTGAGGACCCCGCTCACAAGAGCTTACAATCTATGAGGAGATAGAGAAGACACAAGAGGAGTGAGGACCCCGCTCACAAGAGCTTACAATCTATGGGGAAATAGAGAGGAGGACACGAGGAGTGAGGACCCCGCTCACAAGAGCTTACAATCTATGAGGAGATAGAGAAGACACAAGAGGAGTGAGGACCCTGCTCACAAGAGCTTACAATCTATGGGGAGATAGAGAGGAGGACACAAGAGGAGTGAGGACCCCGCTCACAAGAGCTTACAATCTATGGGGAGATAGAGAGGAGGACACAAGAGGAGAGAGGACCCCGCTCACAAGAGCTTACAATCTATGAGGAGATAGAGAAGACACAAGAGGAGTGAGGACCCTGCTCACAAGAGCTTACAATCTATGGGGAGATAGAGAGGACACAAGAGGAGTGAGGACCCCGCTCACAAGAGCTTACAATCTATGGGGAGATAGAGAGGAGGACACGAGGAGTGAGGACCCCGCTCACAAGAGCTTACAATCTATGAGGAGATAGAGAGGACACAAGAGGAGTGAGGACCCCGCTCACAAGAGCTTACAATCTATGGGGAGATAGAGAGGAGGACACAAGAGGAGTGAGGACCCCGCTCACAAGAGCTTACAATCTATGGGGAGATAGAGAGGAGGACACAGGAGGAGAGAGGACCCCGCTCACAAGAGCTTACAATCTATGAGGAGATAGAGAGGAGGACACAAGAGGAGTGAGGACCCCGCTCACAAGAGCTTACAATCTATGAGGAGATAGAGAAGACACAGGAGGAGAGAGGACCCCGCTCACAAGAGCTTACAATCTATGGGGAGATAGAGAGGAGGACACAGGAGGAGAGAGGACCCCGCTCACAAGAGCTTACAATCTATGGGGAGATAGAGAGGACACAAGAGGAGAGAGGACCCCGCTCACAAGAGCTTACAATCTATGGGGAGATAGAGAGGACACAAGAGGAGAGAGGACCCCGCTCACAAGAGCTTACAATCTATGGGGAGATAGGAGAGGACACAAGAGGAGTGAGGACCCCGCTCACAAGAGCTTACAATCTATGGGGAGATAGAGAGGACACAAGAGGAGAGAGGACCCCGCTCACAAGAGCTTACAATCTATGGGGAGATAGGAGAGGACACAAGAGGAGTGAGGACCCCGCTCACAAGAGCTTACAATCTATGGGGAGATAGAGAGGAGGACACAGGAGGAGAGAGGACCCCGCTCACAAGAGCTTACAATCTATAGGGAGATAGGAGAGGACACAAGAGGAGAGAGGACCCCGCTCACAAGAGCTTACAATCTATGAGGAGATAGAGAGGACACAAGAGGAGTGAGGACCCCGCTCACAAGAGCTTACAATCTATGGGGAGATAGAGAGGAGGACACAGGAGGAGAGAGGACCCCGCTCACAAGAGCTTACAATCTATGAGGAGATAGAGAGGAGGACACAAGAGGAGTGAGGACCCCGCTCACAAGAGCTTACAATCTATGGGGAGATAGAGAGGACACAGGAGGAGTGAGGACCCCGCTCACAAGAGCTTACAATCTATGAGGAGATAGAGAGGACACAGGAGGAGTGAGGACCCCGCTCACAAGAGCTTACAATCTATGAGGAGATAGAGAGGACACAAGAGGAGTGAGGACCCCGCTCACAAGAGCTTACAATCTATGGGGAGATAGAGAGGAGGACACAAGAGGAGTGAGGACCCCGCTCACAAGAGCTTACAATCTATGAGGAGATAGAGAGGACACAAGAGGAGTGAGGACCCCGCTCACAAGAGCTTACAATCTATGAGGAGATTGAGAGGACACAAGAGGAGTGAGGACCCCGCTCACAAGAGCTTACAATCTATGAGGAGATAGAGAGGACACAAGAGGAGTGAGGACCCCGCTCACAAGAGCTTACAATCTATGAGGAGATAGAGAGGACACAAGAGGAGTGAGGACCCCGCTCACAAGAGCTTACAATCTATGGGGAGATAGAGAGGAGGACACAAGAGGAGTGAGGACCCCGCTCACAAGAGCTTACAATCTATAGGGAGATAGGAGAGGACACAAGAGGAGTGAGGACCCCGCTCACAAGAGCTTACAATCTATGGGGAGATAGAGAGGAGGACACAAGAGGAGTGAGGACCCCGCTCACAAGAGCTTACAATCTATAGGGAGATAGAGAGGAGGACACAAGAGGAGTGAGGACCCCGCTCACAAGAGCTTACAATCTATAGGGAGATAGAGAGGAGGACACAGGAGGAGTGAGGACCCCGCTCACAAGAGCTTACAATCTATGGGGAGATAGAGAGGACACAAGAGGAGAGAGGACCCCGCTCACAAGAGCTTACAATCTATGGGGAGATAGAGAGGAGGACACAGGAGGAGAGAGGACCCCGCTCACAAGAGCTTACAATCTATGGGGAGATAGAGAGGACACAAGAGGAGAGAGGACCCCGCTCACAAGAGCTTACAATCTATGGGGAGATAGGAGAGGACACAAGAGGAGTGAGGACCCCGCTCACAAGAGCTTACAATCTATGGGGAGATAGAGAGGAGGACACAGGAGGAGAGAGGACCCCGCTCACAAGAGCTTACAATCTATAGGGAGATAGGAGAGGACACAAGAGGAGAGAGGACCCCGCTCACAAGAGCTTACAATCTATGAGGAGATAGAGAGGACACAGGAGGAGTGAGGACCCCGCTCACAAGAGCTTACAATCTATGGGGAGATAGAGAGGAGGACACAGGAGGAGTGAGGACCCCGCTCACAAGAGCTTACAATCTATGAGGAGATAGAGAGGACACAAGAGGAGTGAGGACCCCGCTCACAAGAGCTTACAATCTATGGGGAGATAGAGAGGAGGACACAAGAGGAGAGAGGACCCCGCTCACAAGAGCTTACAATCTATGGGGAGATAGAGAGGAGGACACAGGAGGAGTGAGGACCCCGCTCACAAGAGCTTACAATCTATGAGGAGATAGAGAGGACACAAGAGGAGTGAGGACCCCGCTCACAAGAGCTTACAATCTATGGGGAGATAGAGAGGACACAGGAGGAGAGAGGACCCCGCTCACAAGAGCTTACAATCTATGGGGAGATAGAGAGGAGGACACAGGAGGAGAGAGGACCCCGCTCACAAGAGCTTACAATCTATAGGGAGATAGGAGAGGACACAAGAGGAGTGAGGACCCCGCTCACAAGAGCTTACAATCTATGGGGAGATAGGAGAGGACACAAGAGGAGAGAGGACCCCGCTCACAAGAGCTTACAATCTATGGGGAGATAGAGAGGACACAAGAGGAGAGAGGACCCCGCTCACAAGAGCTTACAATCTATGGGGAGATAGGAGAGGACACAAGAGGAGAGAGGACCCCGCTCACAAGAGCTTACAATCTATGGGGAGATAGAGAGGAGGACACAGGAGGAGAGAGGACCCCGCTCACAAGAGCTTACAATCTATAGGGAGATAGGAGAGGACACAAGAGGAGAGAGGACCCCGCTCACAAGAGCTTACAATCTATGGGGAGATAGAGAGGAGGACACAAGAGGAGTGAGGACCCCGCTCACAAGAGCTTACAATCTATGGGGAGATAGAGAGGAGGACACAGGAGGAGAGAGGACCCCACTCACAAGAGCTTACAATCTATGAGTAGATAGAGAGGACACAAGAGGAGTGAGGACCCCGCTCACAAGAGCTTACAATCTATAGGGAGATAGAGAGGAGGACACAAGAGGAGTGAGGACCCCGCTCACAAGAGCTTACAATCTATGAGGAGATAGAGAGGACACAAGAGGAGTGAGGACCCCGCTCACAAGAGCTTACAATCTATAGGGAGATAGAGAGGAGGACACAGGAGGAGTGAGGACCCCGCTCACAAGAGCTTACAATCTATGAGGAGATAGAGAGGACACAGGAGGAGTGAGGACCCCGCTCACAAGAGCTTACAATCTATGAGGAGATAGAGAGGAGGACACAGGAGGAGAGAGGACCCCGCTCACAAGAGCTTACAATCTATGAGGAGATAGAGAGGAGGACACAAGAGGAGTGAGGACCCCGCTCACAAGAGCTTACAATCTATGGGGAGATAGAGAGGAGGACACAAGAGGAGTGAGGACCCCGCTCACAAGAGCTTACAATCTATGAGGAGATAGAGAGGACACAAGAGGAGTGAGGACCCCGCTCACAAGAGCTTACAATCTATGAGGAGATTGAGAGGACACAAGAGGAGTGAGGACCCCGCTCACAAGAGCTTACAATCTATGAGGAGATAGAGAGGACACAGGAGGAGTGAGGACCCCGCTCACAAGAGCTTACAATCTATGAGGAGATAGAGAGGAGGACACAGGAGGAGTGAGGACCCCGCTCACAAGAGCTTACAATCTATGAGGAGATAGAGAGGACACAGGAGGAGTGAGGACCCCGCTCACAAGAGCTTACAATCTATAGGGAGATAGAGAGGAGGACACAGGAGGAGTGAGGACCCCGCTCACAAGAGCTTACAATCTATGAGGAGATAGAGAGGACACAGGAGGAGTGAGGACCCCGCTCACAAGAGCTTACAATCTATAGGGAGATAGAGAGGAGGACACAGGAGGAGTGAGGACCCCGCTCACAAGAGCTTACAATCTATGAGGAGATAGAGAGGACACAAGAGGAGTGAGGACCCCGCTCACAAGAGCTTACAATCTATGAGGAGATAGAGAGGACACAGGAGGAGTGAGGACCCCGCTCACAAGAGCTTACAATCTATGAGGAGATAGAGAGGACACAGGAGGAGTGAGGACCCCGCTCACAAGAGCTTACAATCTATAGGGAGATAGAGAGGAGGACACAGGAGGAGTGAGGACCCCGCTCACAAGAGCTTACAATCTATGAGGAGATAGAGAGGACACAGGAGGAGTGAGGACCCCGCTCACAAGAGCTTACAATCTATGAGGAGATAGAGAGGACACAGGAGGAGTGAGGACCCCGCTCACAAGAGCTTACAATCTATAGGGAGATAGAGAGGAGGACACAGGAGGAGTGAGGACCCCGCTCACAAGAGCTTACAATCTATGAGGAGATAGAGAGGACACAAGAGGAGTGAGGACCCCGCTCACAAGAGCTTACAATCTATAGGGAGATAGAGAGGAGGACACAGGAGGAGTGAGGACCCCGCTCACAAGAGCTTACAATCTATGAGGAGATAGAGAGGACACAGGAGGAGTGAGGACCCCGCTCACAAGAGCTTACAATCTATGAGGAGATAGAGAGGACACAGGAGGAGTGAGGACCCCGCTCACAAGAGCTTACAATCTATGAGGAGATAGAGAGGAGGACACAAGAGGAGTGAGGACCCCGCTCACAAGAGCTTACAATCTATGGGGAGATAGAGAGGACACAGGAGGAGTGAGGACCCCGCTCACAAGAGCTTACAATCTATGGGGAGATAGAGAGGACACAGGAGGAGTGAGGACCCCGCTCACAAGAGCTTACAATCTATGGGGAGATAGAGAGGAGGACACAAGAGGAGTGAGGACCCCGCTCACAAGAGCTTACAATCTATGGGGAGATAGAGAGGACACAAGAGGAGTGAGGACCCCGCTCACAAGAGCTTACAATCTATGGGGAGATAGAGAGGACACAAGAGGAGAGAGGACCCCGCTCACAAGAGCTTACAATCTATGGGGAGATAGGAGAGGACACAAGAGGAGTGAGGACCCCGCTCACAAGAGCTTACAATCTATGAGGAGATAGAGAGGACACAGGAGGAGTGAGGACCCCGCTCACAAGAGCTTACAATCTATGGGGAGATAGAGAGGAGGACACAAGAGGAGTGAGGACCCCGCTCACAAGAGCTTACAATCTATGAGGAGATAGAGAGGACACAAGAGGAGAGAGGACCCCGCTCACAAGAGCTTACAATCTATGGGGAGATAGGAGAGGACACAAGAGGAGTGAGGACCCCGCTCACAAGAGCTTACAATCTATGGGGAGATAGGAGAGGACACAAGAGGAGAGAGGACCCCGCTCACAAGAGCTTACAATCTATGGGGAGATAGAGAGGAGGACACAGGAGGAGAGAGGACCCCGCTCACAAGAGCTTACAATCTATGGGGAGATAGAGAGGAGGACACAGGAGGAGTGAGGACCCCGCTCACAAGAGCTTACAATCTATAGGGAGATAGGAGAGGACACAAGAGGAGAGAGGACCCCGCTCACAAGAGCTTACAATCTATGGGGAGATAGAGAGGAGGACACAAGAGGAGTGAGGACCCCGATCACAAGAGCTTACAATCTATGGGGAGATAGAGAGGAGGACACAAGAGGAGTGAGGACCCCGCTCACAAGAGCTTACAATCTATGGGGAGATAGAGAGGACACAGGAGGAGTGAGGACCCCGCTCACAAGAGCTTACAATCTATGGGGAGATAGAGAGGAGGACACAGGAGGAGAGAGGACCCCGCTCACAAGAGCTTACAATCTATGGGGAGATAGAGAGGACACAGGAGGAGTGAGGACCCCGCTCACAAGAGCTTACAATCTATGGGGAGATAGAGAGGACACAGGAGGAGTGAGGACCCCGCTCACAAGAGCTTACAATCTATGGGGAGATAGAGAGGAGGACACAAGAGGAGTGAGGACCCCGCTCACAAGAGCTTACAATCTATGAGGAGATAGAGAGGACACAGGAGGAGTGAGGACCCCGCTCACAAGAGCTTACAATCTATGGGGAGATAGGAGAGGACACAAGAGGAGAGAGGACCCCGCTCACAAGAGCTTACAATCTATGAGTAGATAGAGAGGACACAAGAGGAGTGAGGACCCCGCTCACAAGAGCTTACAATCTATAGGGAGATAGAGAGGAGGACACAGGAGGAGTGAGGACCCCGCTCACAAGAGCTTACAATCTATGAGGAGATAGAGAGGACACAGGAGGAGTGAGGACCCCGCTCACAAGAGCTTACAATCTATGAGGAGATAGAGAGGAGGACACAAGAGGAGTGAGGACCCCGCTCACAAGAGCTTACAATCTATGGGGAGATAGGAGAGGATACAAGAGGAGAGAGGACCCCGCTCACAAGAGCTTACAATCTATGAGGAGATAGAGAGGACACAAGAGGAGTGAGGACCCCGCTCACAAGAGTTTACAATCTATGGGGAGATAGAGAGGACACAAGAGGAATGAGGACCCCGCTCACAAGAGCTTACAATCTATGAGGAGATAGAGAGGAGGACACAAGAGGAGTGAGGACCCCGCTCACAAGAGCTTACAATCTATGGGGAGATAGAGAGGAGGACACAAGAGGAGTGAGGACCCCGCTCACAAGAGCTTACAATCTATGAGGAGATAGAGAGGACACAAGAGGAGTGAGGACCCCGCTCACAAGAGCTTACAATCTATGGGGAGATAGAGAGGAGGACACAGGAGGAGAGAGGACCCCACTCACAAGAGCTTACAATCTATAGGGAGATAGGAGAGGACACAAGAGGAGAGAGGACCCCGCTCACAAGAGCTTACAATCTATGAGGAGATAGAGAGGAGGACACAAGAGGAGTGAGGACCCCGCTCACAAGAGCTTACAATCTATGAGGAGATAGAGAGGACACAAGAGGAGTGAGGACCCCGCTCACAAGAGCTTACAATCTATGGGGAGATAGAGAGGAGGACACAAGAGGAGTGAGGACCCCGCTCACAAGAGCTTACAATCTATAAGGAGATAGGACACCACCTTCTACGATACTCTCTGCTCCTCCTAGGTCTGTTCTCCTCCTTCTAAGTCTGTTGGTGGAGTTCTGCGTCTTATGGCTACAGGCTGCCCAGCTGATAGGCCTACCCTGATACTAGTGCTCCCCCTGTCTAGCTTGAGTGTCGGCACATGAGATGCACCAGGTACACATTGATCAGTCATTACATTATAATTACTCACCTAATATTCTGTAAGTCTCACTTGTGCTACCAAAACAGCTCTGGCCATCGTGGCATGGACTTCACATAAACTCTCAAGCTATCCTAAGACCAAAACATTGGCAGCATACCTTTTAAGTTCGTGGTCTAGTTCTGATGGTTATTGTGCCCATTGCAGGTTCTTTGGGTGGTGGACAGGGGTCAGTATGTTGCTACACAGCCCGATGTCTCCTGGTTTGACCCACTTTGTTGCTGACTTGGAATTGGTGGTAACGTCTTGGTATTGACTTTTGGCTTGGACTCCACCTCTGCTCTGTCTCGGATACTTGTTTTTTGGTTATTTTGTGTTCTACTGGTATGACGTTGGTTAGTTTAATACCCCCTTTGTTCTCCTACAGGTAATTTGTTTCTTTCTTTATTTTTGTAGTGCACCTATTGTCTCATGTTCCTTAGTTTCATGACCTGGGTTTTCGAGGACCCAAGTCCATCCTGCCTTGCAGCAGGCTCCAGTGAAAACATTGGTGGTGCCTTTGATTCCACACTCCAAAATAGTGTTGAGCGATTGGTAGCAGTTTGTCTCTCCTGGGAGACTCCTTACACCACACACAGCTCGCTGCATGACCATTCTGTCATAGCCAGCAGCAACATGTACGACAACTTTTGGTAGGAACAAACCTCTACATTGCAAGAACAACCCCCACGACTTACTGTTTTTGAGATCCTCTGACCCATTGCCATCAAAATTTGTCCCTTTTCACAGTTGTCGAGATCCTTACTTTTATTGATTTTTCCTTCTTCCAATACATTGGCTTCATGAACGGACTGGTGACTTATTCCTGATATAGTCCACCCACTGACGGGCTCTATTGTCACGAGCTAGTCATGACCGTTGTGGCTAAGCCAGCCAGGCGGGTCACAGGTTCCTTCACACCATTACATCTTTACACTTACAGTCTTCGTTGTATCTTATACGTGATCTGATCTTTTCCCAATGTCATATCCAGTAACTTTTTGCTGCAGTCTTTTCACAGGCACCAAAGAGCTCTTCCCAGGGTTCCCTTTCCAGAATGGGGGTTCAGGTGTGTCCATTGAACTAGAGAGATCAGTGTCACATCACTGTCATGGTCCCTGCTCATCCGACAGTCAACAGAAGCTCCATGCTCGGAAGAAGTTGTACTTTGCCTGTGTGGTGTGTTTTATCTTCATGATCGGGGAAGTTGCAGGTAACTTGAGGAGCTAGAACAGGTTCTTGGTGAAGTGCTTCGTATACTCCCGTGATGTTTCTGTCTGCTTCTAGGAGGGTACATTGCCCATAGCCTGGCCATTATGACGGACGCAGCCCACCTCCTCACTGACCTGGGCAGTATGTGTGTCAGCATTTTTTCCCTGTGGATATCTAGCCGACCACCAACAAAAGACATGACATTCGGCTGGCACCGCTCAGGTGGGTGCTACACCATCCTCTGGACATGGTCATATTCCATCATTGATCTGCGATCACACTACATCTATTGCACTAAAACAAAGAAGGACAAATTATAATCTGTCTTCATCATGACCCTCATCGTTATTAGCGGCCACTAGACTACTAATGTACCATCTATACCACTACTGACTGAGAATGGAGGTGTCAGACCAAGTAGAGGTAATGTGCTGAATCATGGAATATGGAGATTGTGATGTCCATGACCCATATGGAAACATTCATGATGTAAATCAGGGTCTGGATCTCACGTATCAGACTTAACATACTGTCTTCATGGTGATCCCTATCATCCCACCATTGTCATTGTTTCTAACCAAGAACATTTTCGACTTCTATACAAAGTCCATCCCATGTTACTCGTTACCTGTATCAGCTGCTACCTATAAGCTAAAGACTAGTTGAGACCAGAGCGAGGCATATTCGAGACCCTTCCACCTTTGACACTATAGTGGTATTACCTCAATCTACATAAAATGTCCTTAATTCGGTCTTCATGATTATTAGGGACGTAGCAGAGAATCCCAAGCCATAGCTATAGCAGGGTCATTGGTTAGTGCTCGTGGTGTATGATCATGTGATGTGTCCATATAACTTCCAGAAATCCTGGGGGCACTGGCTTCCATCTTCTCGATCTGGGTCGTCACTGGTATTCTGTTGTACCTGGCCACTGCACGGATCATCAATAATGACTATGACATCGATGGACACGTCATGCTCATCACGTCTGGTTGTGCCGTCGTCGTCAACATTATGTGAGTATGTGAGGCCTCGACATGGGCCAAGACAAAGCTCCCGAAGCAAGAACCTTTCCTAATCACCTCTTAGTCACCTTCTCTCTTGTCCTTTTTGAATTAGCCTCTTCTTCAGTGACCATTTTCTGGTTATAGAATGGAATAGGCTGAATTTAGAGTTCCAAGTGACTCCACGAGGCTGGATTTAGGTTTAGGTTGATTTTATGGTAAATTATGGGATTTTGCCTTGTCCCTGGTATCTGTCCTTTGTTTATGTTCAGTAGAAGACTCAGGTCAATATCTATAACATTCTGTCTGAACTTTAGCCAAAGGAACATCTTACAATAGAATGAATGCCATAGATGTTCCCCCTTACAAGATGGCGGCATTTATCAGGTAGTATGAAGGGATGAAGCTCTGAAAGTATCGTGAATGTTTCAGGATGAAGATTATTCCATATAATGATACAGGTTGTGGTTTGTATTTGTCAGAATGGCCTACATCCTCCACCAGTCCACCACCTTCCATGGACACAGCCATGGCTCAGGATATGAAAAGATTGGAGACAGTCACAGCAGCGGACTGTCTTTACACTTGGGTCATCATGGAAATACAAGTGTCCGAGCAGCATTCATTCACGTGATTGGAGATCTTCTACAGAGTATTGGCGTGATGGTGGCAGCCATTATTATATACTTCAAAGTGAGTAGAAGGAGGGAGGTCGGGCTGTGGTAATGGAGCAGAGGGGACAAGAATGAAGGGGAAGAATCAGGGCAAAAGTGGAAGAGGAAATGAAGAGAAGTTAGGAGATAACAGCAGGGTAGGATACAAGGAGCAGTGATGGGGTAGTGGAGTTAAGATGGGGCCAAGGAGTAAGGTGGATTAGTGAGGAAATGGGGCAGCGGACAAAAGCAGTGAGGGGATCATTGGGGGGAGCAGAGAGTGAGGATATGAAGGAAATTAGGAGGTGGGGATAAGGAGTGGAAGAAGGGGTACAAGATACCAGGAGATGGGAGATGGAGCAGAGAACATGGGGAAGAATGAGGAGATTATCCAGAGAAATGGAAAAGATGATACAAGGAATGTGCGAGATAGTCATGAGGAGATGGAGAGGGGCTTAATCCTTGGTTTTCTTCTCTATGACCAGTCTTATTCCGGAGCTCATGATGCGTCTGTATTTATCTTCTTATTGCAGCCTCAGTACAAGATTGCCGATCCCGTCTGCACTTTCCTCTTCTCCATCTTTGTACTGGCAACAACGGCCACCATTTTACGTGACGTGTTTTGGGTTCTGATGGAAGGTAAGTCTGAAAATTTGGCCACTGGAAGAAGAGGAGGAAGACTAAAACTGATCACGGAAGAATGAGAAATGTGGTAGGGTCCGAGAATGAGGTCGTAGAGATAGGTCCAATAGGGGACTCTAGTTATCGAGCAGGACTGAGTCCACATCTCACATTTAGTCCAGGACAGGATCTAGACAAAGAGGAAATGTAGGCGATTATAAATGTCTTAGAGGATAGAGATGCAATCCTATTTGCTTCCTTCGCGGACTGTATTGAGGAATGCTGTGGTGAACATCTACTGCAGCTTCACATTGGCATCAATGGTCTGGTAGACTGACGTGACATTTTACCTGGTACTTTCTGCTAAACCCTTACAACTCCCATCTCGTTACATCATACTTATCGTCAATAGTTGGTGGAGACCAACCCTAGCCTGTGGGCTTATAGTAATCTCCCGATCTATTCAGTGAATAGACTAGTGGCACAAAACCTGAAAAAAGTTCTTTAGCCATGAGAAGACAAGGATTAAGCTCTTGATGTAGATGCCACCATGATGGGTGGAACGATACACAAGTCACTTCCCCGACCTCATTCCTTTGTGGTTACCAATATTTCTCCAGTGTCAGGCTTTCTCAGGTTATTTTTGGCTTTGATTCCAGGCAGGCCCCGCAGTATTGAACATGCTACAGTGAAGGAAGTCCTTATGTCTATCCAGGGCGTCCAGTCTGTGCACAGTCTACGGCTTTGGGCTCTCACACTCAGTCAAAACGCAGTGTCTGTACATCTGGCAATTGGTGAGTTGATCTTCTCGTGATAAGTTTGATCTAACCTTAGACCCAAAAGAGAAAGAATTATAAATAAAATAAAAAAATCCAGAACTAATTCATGATCCTTTTCCAAATTTCTGGTGGACAATGCGTCTGTCCATTGTATGTAATGCCAGCCCTAACAACATGTGAGGATATTCTGGACACTTCCAGGCAACACGTTTTGACAACAGTGGAAGCATATTGATATAGTAAAAGTGATGAGAACAACTACAATGAGTGTTTTAAGTCTCTTTTCCATTCACAGATGAGACTCGTGAGGCTAACATTGTTCTTCAAGAGGCCACAGAACTTCTTCAGACCAAATTTGAGTTCTTTATAAGCACAATCCAGGTGGAGAGTTTTGTGGAAGACATGGCCGTGTGCCCACAGTGCCAAGACCCAACTGGATAACCAAAATGCCTTCTCTAAACGTCCCCATCCATCAGCTAGAGTGGAACCAGATACTAGAACATGCTGGACATTGGTCACAGACACATGGATTTCCAACCATTGGTCACCTTTTCATGTTTTCTCCAGAAACCTCATGGTGAGATAGATGTCCTTCATTCTACTGAGAATGATCCCCAATAGCAAATATAGGCACCAAGACAAATAGAAAGCTAAAGTCTAGTCAATTCCAGAAAATGAGTTGTTTTTGCTCAGGGGACAATATAGGGTCAAGTCTGAGAGTAAGGCAGTCCTGGTTTTTCAAGCCATACGTATCTTCATATCCCATATCATCCCACCTGTCTCTATAGGAGACCACTCTAGGTCTCCTATAGAGACTGAGAGTAAGACAGTTGTGCTTTTCCAGCCGTACATATTTCCATATCTCAGGATATTTGCAGGTCCTT
The DNA here is from genome assembly GCF_031893055.1 of Leptodactylus fuscus. NCBI lineage: Eukaryota > Metazoa > Chordata > Amphibia > Anura > Leptodactylidae > Leptodactylus > Leptodactylus fuscus. The sequence goes on from NC_134267.1 coordinate 242,524,754, forward strand.
TAAGGGAACCCATAATCCATGCAGATGTTTCTTCAGTTTGATATGGTGCCAGGCCCAAAGGATAGGCTGATGTTCCAACAACCTCATGATTAGACTGATGGCACTAGTCAATTATAAGCGTCATACTTGACCAAATTGGTGCCATCTACCACATGGCACTTCCTGTTTGATCAGTCATTACGAACCTCTGTAGAAACCCGTAAGTCCAGGCAGTGATCAGAATAAGCTGTTTTCACTGATCTTTAGTTGTGTCTTTCAGCCTGTGGGCATGAGCTCTACTGACCTCATTCCACTACAGAATACGTCTTCCCTAAGTGCCGTCACTCTCAGTACCTAGATCAGGGTAGTGTCATTTACCATCGTTGCCCATCTCCCATCACGTGGCTGTGAACCTTGCCCAGCTGTCCACCTCTGGTTCCACTTTCCACTTCACCTATGCAGCGTTCTGCCAACATTCCAAAGTGAAGCGTGATGTCCCATCACCGCCGTGACGCCATATAATGTGAGCTCCCTCCTTGGTCAGATATTGTGCAATCTATTGTGTCATGTGATGTGAGAGCTTTAATGTGATGTGTTGTATGTATGTGTGTGGGCCAGACTGCCGGCTGTGATATGACCTCTGCAGGCCGAGTGTAACATCTAAACCCCAAAATAACATCAAATAAAGCGCAGGGTACAAAGGAGAGCAGGAGATCGCGAGGCGGGAGTCTGTAAAGACCCTTTGAAGTTGGCCTCTACAAGACGCACACTGGCCTCATGGATGGATATAAAGTCCATGAGGACATGGTTGCTAGGGTTGAGCCGATCTTGAGATTTCAATATCGATTTTAAAATACGATTTCCGATCATTTTCCAGCCGATCCCAATCATGAAATTTGCTCAGTCACCGATCGGGATCCGATCTTTACCGATCCTGATCATTCAACTCTAGTCAATGCTTCTCTATGGGAAAAGTCACTTTTAGGGTTGAGTCAATCTTGAGATTTCAAAATCCAATTTCCGATCATTTTCCAGCCGATCCCGATCGTGAAATTTGCTCAATCGCCGATCAGGATCTGGTCTTTCTCGATGCCTCAGCCCTAATGGTTGCCACTGCTGTGATTTCAGGAGGAAAACCTACTCTACATGGGTGACACCACATAAGACAATTGTGTTCACACAATCCATGACAGGACTACTAAACATCTCTGGTAGGGTTGAGCAATCGGGAAAGATCTGATCTTGATCGGCGATCGAGCAAATTTCACAATCAGGATCGGCTGGACAATGATCGAAAATCGGATTTTAAAAATCGATCCTGAAATCTCAAGATCGGCTCAACCCCAATCTCCGGTTTAGCGTCAGCGCCCCATTGTGCCAGTCTGCAGTCCTACACGAAGGAATGGTCGTAAGCACCTGCTGGGTATACCAGTCATAAAACCAAATGTGAGAGTCTCTGGCTGGTGACAATGTCTGGACCAAGTTGCCGTTCATATTTGTCATGGTCAGAGCAGGTTATCCATTTGATACGGGGAATGGATAGGGTGAACTTATGTAAAGACGCCATACTTGTGTAAAGTGACTGCCCATTACTGACTGCCAGTGTTATCCGTAAAAACTGCTGCTCTAGGATAAAGGCCAGGTCAATGTACAACCCTCCATCTTAATCATAAGGAAAGGGAAAAAAAAACTGCCCCTGGCCAGAGGTCATCTCCACACCGGTAGCGTCTCCATGTTGTGGTGAAAGATTGTGTTTACCGAGCAAGAGACTCTTTGAGTGTGACCAAAATCCACACCCTGCAGCTGAGACTCCAGAAAGGCAGCATGAACCTAAAGACCAGAAGCCAAAAATGGCAACTGGTCCCGAGCTTATATGGGAGGTCTCAGTAGCATCGGGTCTCATTTGGGACTAGGCTTAGTCTGCAGGATCCAGTTTAGACAATGATGCAGGAGACATTTCGCTTCTAGTTCCAGTCTGGTAGAGTCGGTGTTTGTGATTGATCGGCCACTGAATATTTTGGCAAATTGACCTGTGAGATTTTATTCCACTGATCCCCAAACATCAAGTGTTTGCCGTCGACTATCTAACCCCGTAGCTTATAGTTATTCACACGGCCGTTTTGTCGTAGATGTTTTTGCGATTTGTTTTTTGATGGCAGATACTTGGACCGCAATCCCAGTTTGGACGTGTAGGACATTTTCAAAAATTTCAGCAACAAATTTGTAGAGTGTAGATTAACCCTCAGAATCCTGGTGCTGCTGAGAATCTCCGGTGAAGCTCTGACACGAGCCGACCTCAGACGTATCGATCAATCCATCCACTATTTTTTGTCTAGTCGTATAAGGTGCACTGAACCCCTTTCCTCCACAGACACAAACATCTTGCTTAGGTTTCGAGAAACGCACGAGTCACAGGCGATTGCGATTACGTTAAAGACAGAGAGAGACGCAACAACAACTGTCCACCTGAATGGGCCGTTCCTGAGATGTCTTGGTGGCTCTCGATGGGTCTATGGCCAGCTCGCCCTATAAGGCTCCGGGGGAGTCAGCTGCAGTGTGTGTCTGGATTTTGTTCACATGTTGTCCCGTGTCGTGTCTTGTGTGTCTCTGGTCTATCACACAATGTGTGTATTTTGTCCTTCCAATTTATTGTACGGGAAGTTCAGGGGTTCTAGACGTTAGATGGAAGGCTCTGCTATACTTCCAGAAACAGCATCTCTCCCCCCCTCCTAGTCCAAGGTACAAAACCAAAAAAAAACAAAAATTGACCATGGCCAGCACAGCCTTCCTCTTAGTCTCCAATAACCCCTGTAAGTATATGAACCCCTCCCCATAAGGCTGCTGGTGGGGGCCTACAGAGAAACTAATTTCCAGGAGACGTGGGGGGTGAAGAGTTTTCCGGCTCATTACTCGTAACGATATGGGTTACACTGTGACCTGTGCAGACGATGATGGCGGCAGCAGCGGGGTGTACGTTCTCCGATGCTGTGGGCATACAATGTAACGGCGATTATACTGTGGCTATATAGTCATACGAGGATCTTGATCATCCTGGATTATTATGAGAGCGCTCAATGTGATCATGTGATGTAGAGTAACCCGGAGGCCACTTATCAGCCATGTAGATAATACTGCCCCCGCCAGGACCCCTGTCATAAGGAAAGGGGTTCATACTCCCCCCGCTGGTTGTATAGATGGTGTTTGTGACACTGTGGTCTCGTCGTCACGTTGTGACTGTATATTTGTATCTCTCGTTGTGCTCTACACAATATTTTTTATACAAAATAAAGAAAATTAAAATATTTTTTGCTCGTAGTAAAGTAACCGGCGCTGCCACCACTTATCCAAACACATGGAGATACATCACGATGTACCCAGTACCAGGTAGCCAAACACACAGGGGTACATCATGATATAACCAACACCAGGTACCGAGATACACACTGATGTCTTATAACTGCAGCTACCACATATACAATGACACAATGATACACCATGACGTGACCAGATAAGAGTTAGCGATGTAATTGGAGCTACCGCCATGTATCCAAGCACAACAATCAGATTACCACACCTCATGACCCGGATGCCCACTGCTCACATGTCTAGTGATGGGTCAGACTTGAGCCTCTCACACACCTGGTCATGGCTTAGTAACAGATCAGGCCTTTGCTCCTCACACAGTTGGAGCAGCCAAATATCCAACTTTTATGCTCAGAGTCCTCCCATCACACATCTGGACCTCCATATCTCATACACCAGATCACGGGCCGGATGTCCACCTCTCACAAATCTGGTCATAGCTGGGATATTCTCGCATCACACCATGGTCTGGACCTCCACACCCGATCATGGGCCGGACGTCCACCTCTCACACATCGTAATAGCTGGGATATTCTCCCATCACACCATGGTCTGGACCTCCACTCTTCATACACCAGATCATGGGCCGGACGTCCACCTCTGACACATCGTAATAGCTGGGATATTCTCCCATCACACCATGGTCTGGACCTCCACACCTCATACACCCAATCATGGGCTAGACGTCCACCTCTCCACATCTGTTCATAGCTGGGACATTCTCCCATCACACCATGGTCTGGACCTTTACTCGTCTTACACCCGCATATGGGCCGGATGTCCACCTCTCGCACATCGTCATAGCTGGGATATCCTCCCATCACACCGTGGTCTGGACCTTCATACCTCATACACCTGATCACAGGCTGGACGTCCACTTTTCTCACATCGTAATAGCTGGGATATTCTCCCATCACCATCACACCATGGTCTGGACCTGCACTCCTCTTCCACCCGCTTATGGGCCGGATGTCCACCTCTCACACCAACACAATCCTCACATTAAGCCGAACATGTAAAAATAGGAGGATTTTAATAATCAGAAGTCGCCTCATGAGGAGCTCAATGTGAGCAATGATGAGACAACATGACGTTACAGCCCAGGTCCGTGTGCTCGTGCGTGTTCACATGTATGTGAGCAGTGCTGCAGGATCCTACTCCATCCTGCTGTTGGGCTCTGCGTTACAAAAAGCTGCCCACCTGGAAACCCGGGGCAGTGGCAAGTGCTGTATAAATGTCCATCTGGGCACAAGAACATGTAAAAAAACCAAAAACATTTAAAAACAACTAAAAGCAGAAGAAACATCAGAATCTCATATAAAAAAAAAAAAAAAAAAAACACACCAAAGAAGCCAAAGACGCAGCAGGAGATTCACCTGTAGAGGTCACGGGCACACCGGGTGCCTCTACGAGATGTCTGTACCACCAACTGCGGCCTCTAGACCTCCACCACACAATGCTGAACCTCCGGGCTGTACTCGGCCTCCCCCACCATCTCCGCAGCTTCATACATGGCCCTGTACTTGGCGCTTTTCTCCCGGATCATCTTCTGGCCAACTGAAGACACCAAACCTTGAACGCAGTGGACTCTGACTAGGCCAGAGTGAGCACCAGACACAATCCACGTGTATGAGTCCAAGTTGGGGTTGAAACGAACCTAAAGAGTGACAAAATGGTATCAAGGAGGATCAAACGGGGGGGCAGCATGGATAGAAGGAGATCAGGTGAGGAACTTCTCCAAAATTTATCTCCAACCTCTGGGGAAGGGGGGCAGTTTTAGATCAGACATGGGGTCCTCACCTTGTGTATGGCCTCCAGCTGCACACGCTCCATGTTCAGGTCACCCTTCACCTCGTTGTCTTTCATCCTATTAAATAGCTCTCGCTTGTTCAGGTCATGGAAGTTCGTCTGCGAGAGAGACGAGAAGGTAATTACCTCCAAACCCCCGAAGTCTTGCTCTCACAACTGAAGAACGGAGGCAAATCCTCAGCTGTGAGAGCGGGACATGGACAGGTCAATCAGAGTAACCCCATCACAGTCCACATGGCAGGAGTCACCCCGGGGTGTGCAGCAGCACTTTACATTGTGTATATAACTCTGTATGGTGTATATCAGAGGAGGATTCTTCGTTCCTGCTGCGTTTCATTGTGTGCAGACAGTGGAACCAAAAATCCCCCCCCCCATACTGCGACACAGAGGGGAGGGGGACACAGGCTGCAGCGCTTCTCCTCAGCAGCCCTCCTCCTGACAAGTACATACATGAGGCAAACCGTAACATAATGGGAAATGTGATGGAGCTCACAGGAGTCGTAACATGGGGCATTGTCACAGACAGGCAACCTCTATATAACATACAGCCTACACAGAGGGGTCACACTGCAGAATCCCCCCCCCCATCTGCCGATAACGAAACCTACCAGATCCATATCCTGAAACAAGAGGCTGAAGCGACCGATCGCCGCACGGAACGACTTGGGCTTGAAATGTTCCCAGTGACGACTTTCAGCCAGGGGCCCGCTCTGCACATGGTCACCAGTGTCAGGGCTATCCACAGACGGGGGTGCCGAAGACAAGAAGTCCACCTTATAGATCGGCTGGGAGGAAATAGAAGTGAGGTTACCAGAGGGGATACCAAAATACACACATAATGGCGCACACACAACGAGCCGACACTCACAAATCTGCGTTCTGATGGGCGTTTCGTATGGATGGACGGCACATTCATGCTCGGTAACAGGTTGACCATGACCTCCCCGGTTACATCACCCGATGTAATGGAGCTCAACCAGTCTGAGCTCGAGACACTCTGTAGAGACAGGAAGGAAGTGACCAGTGTGAGAATCGGCCTACAGAATATGGCCGCCCAACCGCCACCCCTACACAACTCCATCCACTGTAGAGCAGCCTTCAAAACATGGCCGACCAACCCCATTCTCCTCACAATTCCATCCACTGAGGACTAGCTGACCAACCTCCCCCCACTCCATCCATTGAAGACCATGGCTGACCAACCCCCCGCCCCACAGTGAAGCAGCCTCCCCAACTTCACCGCACTAAAGAGCAGCCATCCCAATATTGTCCACCAACCCCCACACTGTATGCATTGAGGAGTGGTCTCCATCATATCACCAACCTTCCCTACACCATCCACTGAGGAGTAACTAACCTCCCGCCTCCATTCACTGATAACATAGTTGCGGCCTATCCTAATGCACAATTCATCTAATAACACATGTAACGCACCATTCACCGAGGGTCGCCCCTATAGCATGCCTCTTACCCACACAGTCCCCTTACGAGGAGTTAGGAAGTATGGCTTGTAGCCCAGGAAGCCAGAGTCTACGTAGTGAATCCCGCACAGGCTGTGTCTGCGGAGAGGAGAGGGAGAGGATTGTAAGGTGTATGTGACAGAGGAATAAGACAGCTGTGTGTACGGGACACTCACGAGGCATAGCAGTTATCCTGTGCTACGGCCACTCCGCAGTACGGCAGCAGCCACGTGATCTCCGTGCTCTGGAACCGCTTGATATTGTTGACTGGAGCGTGGAGACGGCGAAGGTCCCAAAACTTCAGACGCCGGTCATTTCCACAAGTTACAAAGAAGTTACTGGATGGAGAGAGGAAGAAAACAGTGACCACGACAGGACCCCAGAGCAGAGGGTACAGTACAGTCACCCTACAGGAGCGGCGGTGGGCATGAGTCACCCTACAGGAGCGGCGGTGGGCATGAGTCACCCTACAGGAGCGGCGGTGGGCATGAGTCACCCTACAGGAGCGGCGGCTGGCATCAGTCACCCTACAGGAGCGGCGGTGGGCATGAGTCACCCTACAGGAGCCGCGGCTGGCATGAGTCACCCTACAGGAGCGGCGGCTGGCATCAGTCACCCTACAAGAACGGTGGCGGGCATCAGTCACCCTACAGGAGCGGCGGCTGGCATCAGTCACCCTACAGGAGCGGCGGCTGGCATCAGTCACCCTACAGGAGCGGCGGCTGGCATCAGTCACCCTACAGGAGCGGCGGCTGGCATCAGTCACCCTACAGGAGCGGCGGCTGGCATCAGTCACCCTACAGGAGCGGCGGCTGGCATCAGTCACCCTACAGGAGCGGCGGCTGGCATCAGTCACCCTACAGGAGCCGCGGCTGGCATCAGTCACCCTACAGGAGCGGCGGCTGGCATCAGTCATCCTACAGGAGCGGCGGCTGGCATCAGTCACCCTACAAGAGCGGCGGCTGGCATCAGTCACCCTACAGGAGCCGCGGCTGGCATCAGTCACCCTACAGGAGCCGCGGCTGGCATCAGTCACCCTACAAGAGCGGCGGCTGGCATCAGTCACCCTACAGGAGCCGCAGCTGGCATCAGTCACCCTACAGGAGCGGCGGTGGGCATCAGTCACCCTACAGGAGCGGAGGCTGGCATCAGTCACCCTACAGGAGCCGCAGCTGGCATCAGTCACCCTACAGGAGCGGCGGTGGGCATCAGTCACCCTACAGGAGCGGCGGCTGGCATCAGTCACCCTACAGGAGCGGCGGTTGGCATCAGTCACCCTATAAGAGCGGAGGCTGGCATCAGTCACCCTACAAGAGCGGCGGCTGGCATCAGTCACCCTACAGGAGCGGCGGCGGGCATCAGTCATCCTACAGGAGCGGCGGCTGGCATCAGTCACCCTACAGGAGCGGCGGCTGGCATCAGTCACCCTACAGGAGCAACAGCTGACATCAGTCACCGTACAGGAGCCGTGGCTGGCATCAGTCACCCTACAAGAGCGGCGGCTGGCATCAGTCACCCTACAAGAGCGGCAGCTGGCATCAGTCACCCTACAAGAGCGGCGGCTGGCATCAGTCACCCTACAGGAGCCGCGGCTGGCATCAGTCACCCTACAGGAGCGGAGGCTGGCATCAGTCACCCTACAGGAGCCGCAGCTGGCATCAGTCACCCTACAGGAGCGGCGGCTGGCATCAGTCACCCTACAGGAGCGGCGGCTGACATCAGTCACCCTACAGGAGCGGCGGTTGGCATCAGTCACCCTATAAGAGCGGAGGCTGGCATCAGTCACCCTACAGGAGCGGCAGCTGGCATCAGTCACCCTACAGGAGCGGCAGCTGGCATCAGTCACCCTACAGGAGCGGCGGTTGGCATCAGTCACCCTACAGGAGCGGCGGCTGGCATCAGTCACCCTACAGGAGCGGCGGTTGGCATCAGTCACCCTATAAGAGCGGAGGCTGGCATAAGTCACCCTACAGGAGCGGCGGCGGGCATCAGTCATCCTACAGGAGCGGCAGCTGGCATCAGTCACCCTACAGGAGCGGCGGTTGGCATCAGTCACCCTACAGGAGCGGCGGCTGGCATCAGTCACCCTACAGGAGCGGCGGCTGGCATCAGTCACCCTACAAGAGCGGCGGCTGGCATGTCACCCTACAGGAGCAACAGCTGAAATCAGTCACTGTACAGGAGCCGCGGCTGGCATCAGTCACCATACAGGAGCAGCGGCTGGCATCAGTCACCCTACAGGAGCGGCGGCTGGCATCAGTCATCCTACAGGAGCAGCGGTTGGCATCAGTCACCCTACAGGAGCGGCGGCTGGCATCAGTCACCCTACAGGAGCGGCGGCTGGCATCAGTCACCCTACAGGAGCGGCGGTTGGCATCAGTCACCCTACAGGAGCGGCGGCTGGCATCAGTCACCCTACAGGAGCGGCGGCTGGCATCAGTCACCCTACAGGAGCGGCGGCTGGCATCAGTCACCCTACAGGAGCGGCGGCTGGCATCAGTCACCCTACAGGAGCAGCGGTTGGCATCAGTCACCCTACAGGAGCGGCAGCTGGCATCAGTCACCCTACAGGAGCGGCGGCTGGCATCAGTCACCCTACAGGAGCGGCGGTTGGCATCAGTCACCCTACAGGAGCGGCGGCTGGCATCAGTCACCCTACAGGAGCAGCGGCTGGCATCAGTCACCCTACAAGAGCGGTGGCTGGCATCAGTCACCCTACAAGAGCGGTGGCTGGCATCAGTCACCCTACAAGAGCGGCGGCTGGCATGTCACCCTACAGGAGCAACAGCTGAAATCAGTCACTGTACAGGAGTTGCGGCTGGCATCAGTCACCCTACAGGAGCGGCGGCTGGCATCAGTCACCCTACAGGAGCGGCGGCTGGCATCAGTCACCCTACAGGAGCGGCAGCTGGCATCAGTCACCCTACAAGAGCGGTGGCTGGCATCAGTCACCCTACAAGAGCGGCGGCTGGCATCAGTCACCCTACAGGAGCCGCGGCTGGCATCAGTCACCCTACAGGAGCAGCAGTGGGCATCAGTCACCCTACAGGAGCGGCGGCTGGCATCAGTCACCCTACAGGAGCAGCGGCTGGCATCAGTCACCCTACAGGAGCGGCGGTGGGCATCAGTCACCCTACAGGAGCCGCGGCTGGCATCAGTCACCTAACAAGAGTGGCGGCGGGCATCAGTCACCCTACAGGAGCTGCGGCTGGCATCAGTCATCTACAGGAGCGGCGGCTGGCATCAGTCACCCTACAGGAGCGGCGGCTGGCATCAGGCACCCTACAAGAGCGGCGGCTGGCATCAGTCATCTACAGGAGCGGCGACTGGCATCAGTCACCCTACAGGAGCTGCGGCTGGCATCAGTCATCTACAGGAGCGGCGGCTGGCATCAGTCACCCTACAGGAGCGGCGGCTGGCATCAGGCACCCTACAGGAGCGGCGGCTGGCATCAGTCATCTACAGGAGCGGCGGCTGGCATCAGTCACCCTACAAGAGCGGCGGCGGGCATCAGTCACCCTACAGGAGCGGCGGCTGGCATCAGGCACCCTACAGGAGCGGCGGCTGGCATCAGTCATCTACAGGAGCGGCGGCTGGCATCAGTCACCCTACAAGAGCGGCGGCGGGCATCAGTCACCCTACAGGAGCAGCGACTGGCATCAGTCACCCTACAGGAGCGGCGGCTGGCATCAGGCACCCTACAGGAGCGGCGGCTGGCATCAGGCACCCTACAGGAGCGGCGGCTGGCATCAGTCACCCTACAGGAGCGGCGGCGGGCATCAGTCACCCTACAAATTCTCTGAACCCTACAGCCTGAAGACTAACAGAGTATGAGTGCGGGCATAATTCACACATTGTCTTGATGGTCACTAGAGTCACTCCAGTCTGACCTGGCTGATAACAGGGAGCAATAGCTGATTAGCATTCTGTGGAGGTGAGGTATTCTTTTATCTCCCAGTGACTCTTCTGTACCTGTCAGCTTTACACCACTCGATGCTGCGCACAGCGTTGTCATGGGCAGAGAAGCTGTGGAAGGGGTACTGCTTTATCACACGGCCCTGCCGAACCCTCTGCAGAACTGACTTTGTTTTCAGGTCCCAAATTGCCACGGTCCCTAAAATACAAAAGCAAAAAAAAGTTCTACATTAGCTCAGGAGTTACTGCAAGTGGCAAAAAGGTCCTGACTGGTTCTCCAAAACTGGAAGACAGTGACACTAGTGAGCGGGGTCCTGATTATCTGAACTGTGGCAGTCGAGGACAGGACACCGGTCACATCAGATTAACCTCAGCATTTATGTGACAAACATTTGGTGTCAGAAGTGGGATGAGAAACAATCACAAAATCCCACTTCTGACACCAAATATTTTATGGCAGGTTCAAAAAGCTCAAGTGGAGCAGGGGAGGGCAGGACATCGGTCACCTCAGTGTACATGTGGACTATCCTGAGCAGGGCAGGACATCGGTCACCTCAGTGTACATGTGGACTATCCTGAGCAGGGCAGGACATCGGTCACCTCAGTGTACATGTGGACTATCCTGAGCAGGGCAGGACATCGGTCACCTCAGTGTACATGTGGACTATCCTGAGCAGGGGAGGGCAGGACATCGGTCACCTCAGTGTACATGTGGACTATCCTGAGCAGGGCAGGACATCGGTCACCTCAGTGTACATGTGGACTATCCTGAGCAGGGCAGGACATCGGTCACCTCAGTGTACATGTGGACTATCCTGAGCAGGGCAGGACATCGGTCACCTCAGTGTACATGTGGACTATCCTGAGCAGGGCAGGACATCGGTCACCTCAGTGTACATGTGGACTATCCTGAGCAGGGGAGGGCAGGACATCGGTCACCTCAGTGTACATGTGGACTATCCTGAGCAGGGCAGGACATCGGTCACCTCAGTGTACATGTGGACTATCCTGAGCAGGGGAGGGCAGGACCTTGGTCACCTGAGTATAACACATTGGCTGTCCACTCACTGACTGTCCACTCACCATCATAGAATCCGGCTGCCAGGTACTGGTGTGGTTTGGAGGGCAGCCAGGACACGGTGAAGCACTGACCATTCTCACCGGGGTTCCAAGCTTTTATGGATCCTACATGAAGCTGGAGAATACTGTCCACCTGAAAGACAAAGTCACAGTCAGCTGGCCAAAGTCAGACAAGTCCGGGTCACAGGGGGGCAATTACATTCAAAAGGTGTTGTATAGAGTCCTGAATCACTGCAATACATGTCTGGAGGGGGGTGAATACTTTTACAGGTAATATATACTGGCTCATATACTGGTGTCACATAGAATACAGGTCAGGAGGGAGGGGGTTAATCCTTTCACAGATTGCTGGATATGATCTGATATTATTGCTCATACAATGGTTACACGTAGCCCAGTCCATCTCCGGCCTCCCTATAGAGGACATGTCTGCTGCGCCTCACTGACTTTAATTAAAGGGAACCAGGTGACGGCAGAGAGATGATTATTGACCGATCGTCACCGGGAAAGATGGGGGTGATGATACCAGAGCGAGCACAGGCCGAGGGATGTATCCTCTATATATACTGTACTAATCTCTATATGTACCCCTCATACATGTGTGTACATGGAGACAGGGCATCCCATTATACAGAGGTGATGTATACAGCGCCGGTCATTACCTTACAGATGGTCAACTCCGAATCTGCAGAAAAGAAGAGAAGAAAATAATCAGCACAAAAGTGGGAGCAAACCGTACTGAGACATACTGACTGTATACACCATAGGGAACACTGACTGTATACACCATAGGGAACACTGACTGTATACACCATAGGGAACACTGACTGTATACACCATAGGGAACACTGACTGTATACACCATAGGGAACACTGATCCTGACTGTATACACCATAGGGAACACTGACTGTATACACCATAGGGAACACTGACTGTATACACCATAGGGAACACTGATCCTGACTGTATACACCATAGGGAACACTGACTGTATACACCATAGGGAACACTGATCCTGACTGTATACAGGGAACACTGACTGTATACACCATAGGGAACACTGACTGTATACACCATAGGGAACACTGACTGTATACACCATAGGGAACACTGACTGTATACACCATAGGGAACACTGATCCTGACTGTATACACCATAGGGAACACTGACTGTATACACCATAGGGAACACTGACTGTATACACCATAGGGAACACTGATCCTGACTGTATACACCATAGGGAACACTGACTGTATACACCATAGGGAACACTGATCCTGACTGTATACACCATAGGGAACACTGATCCTGACTGTATACACCATAGGGAACACGGAGTGTATACACCATAGGGAACAATGACTGTATACACCATAGGGAACACTGACTGTATACACCATAGGGAACACTGATCCTGACTGTATACACCATAGGGAACACTGATCCTGTCTGTATACACCATAGGGAACACTGACTGTATACACCATAGGGAACACTGACTGTATACACCATAGGGAACACTGATCCTGTCTGTATACACCATAGGGAACACTGATCCTGTCTGTATACACCATAGGGAACACTGACTGTATACACCATAGGGAACACTGATCCTGTCTGTATACACCATAGGGAACACTGATCCTGTCTGTATACACCATAGGGAACACTGACTGTATACACCATAGGGAACACTGACTGTATACACCATAGGGAACACTGATCCTGTCTGTATACACCATAGGGAACACTGACTGTATACACCATAGGGAACACTGACTGTATACACCATAGGGAACACTGATCCTGTCTGTATACACCATAGGGAACACTGACTGTATACATCACAGAGAACACTGATCCTGACTGTATACACCACAGGGAACACTGATCCTGACTGTATACACCACAGGGAACACTGATCCTGACTGTATACACCATAGGGAACACTGATCCTGTCTGTATACACCATAGGGAACACTGACTGTATACATCACAGAGAACACTGATCCTGACTGTATACACCACAGGGAACACTGATCCTGACTGTATACACCATAGGGAACACTGATCCTGTCTGTATACACCATAGGGAACACTGACTGTATACATCACAGAGAACACTGATCCTGACTGTATACATCACAGAGAACACTGATCCTGACTGTATACACCATAGGGAACACTGATCCTGTCTGTATACACCATAGGGAACACTGACTGTATACATCACAGAGAACACTGATCCTGACTGTATACACCACAGGGAACACTGATCCCTCTAGGAGAACCCTGGCTATATCCAATAGTCAGCAGATTCTACAGACCATGATTCTCACCCAGTTGCATTTTAATATTTGCCCCCCGGGCACTGAGCTCAGACACCCCTCTCTGTCAGTCTGGTACTCGGGTTGTTCCCATCCATCACATAGGAGGGCGCCATAAAGCACAGCACTTCTACAGGGCTGATCCTATAACCACCTGACATACAGCGCACTCTGTATAACACCAGGTACAGAGAGGGGGCGCCGCCGCTCTGAGCTCCTGCACCCCCCCTCCCCCTCGGCACCTGTATAGAGAGATAAGGGCAGGATGACATGATGATAGATGGGCCCCGGGCTCCTGCTACTGTCTGGATGAGACGCATCACCACAGAGTGGAACAATGGGGGGAACATTCGTGTCCACCCCGACCCCATGAGAACAGCAACCCCCAACATCCTCAGTACCTGGAGCAGCCGGAGTGTATCCTAATAATAGGAGATAAGCGGAGGGTTAATGAGGCCGAACCACCACAGAGGAGGGGGGCACGAGAGAGGAGGGGGGCACCAAGGAGATATGGGGGGGGGGACATAAAACCTGTCACTAACACCGAGGAGGGGGGGTGTCTGCAGAATGAGGACTACAGCAGTATATAGTATATACACCCCTGTAACACTGAGATTGTCAGCTCCTGGGGTCAGGGATGATGGGAGTCACTATGTCTTCCCCCCACCCCACTCCCCATTACACACCTCACTGATCCCCATTACACACATCTATAGACCCCCCAGCTGTGAGCCACATTAACCCCTTGTATCCCTGAGGGGAGACGACAGGAGGCCTCGGAGCGTCAGGTGGAGGAGGGGTGCAGACACACAAGGGTTAATGTCCCTGCCGCAGCCGCTCAGCCATGTAATAACCATCTGCAGCCTGACAATGACACCAGGGGGGAGGGGGGCGGAGCCAAAAGAAAGGACCCCCATAGGAGGGAGGGCCGGGTTAACCCCGACATGTCCGAATCACATTCACTAAGGGAGACCACCCCGAAAAATCAGAGACAGGCGCAAGAGCAGCAGACACCCCAATATATATATACACACAGCAGTCACCCCAATATATATACACACACAGCGGACAGTCACCCCAATATATATACACACACAGCGGACAGTCACCCCAATATATATATACACACACAGCGGACAGTCACCCCAATATATATACACACACAGCGGACAGTCACCCCAATATATATACACACACAGCGGACAGTCACCCCAATATATATACACACACAGCGGACAGTCACCCCAATATATATACACACACAGCGGACAGTCACCCCAATATATATACACACACAGCGGACAGTCACCCCAATATATATATACACACAGCGGACAGTCACCCCAATATATATACACACACAGCGGACAGTCACCCCAATATATATATACACACAGCGGACAGTCACCCCAATATATATACACACACACAGCGGACAGTCACCCCAATATATATACACACACACCGGACAGTCACCCCAATATATATATACACAGCGGACAGTCACCCCAATATATATACACACAGCGGACAGTCACACCAATATATATACACACACACCGGACAGTCACCCCAATATATATACACACAGCAGTCACCCCAATATATATACACACAGCGGACAGTCACCCCAATATATATACACACACACCGGTCACCCCAATATATATACACACACAGCGGACAGTCACCCCAATATATATACACACACAGCGGACAGTCACCCCAATATATATACACACACAGCGGTCACCCCAATATATATACACACAGCAGTCACCCCAATATATATACACACAGCAGACAGTCACCCCAATATATATACACACACAGCGGACAGTCACCCCAATATATATACACACACAGCAGACAGTCACCCCAATATATATACACACACAGCGGACAGTCACCCCAATATATATACACACACAGCGGACAGTCACCCCAATATATATACACACACAGCGGACAGTCACCCCAATATATATACACACACAGCGGACAGTCACCCCAATATATATACACACACAGCGGACAGTCACCCCAATATATATACACACACACAGCGGACAGTCACCCCAATATATATACACACACACAGCGGACAGTCACCCCAATATATATACACACACACAGCGGACAGTCACCCCAGTATATATACACACAGCGGACAGTCACCCCAATATATATACACACACAGCGGACAGTCACCCCAATATATATACACACACAGCGGACAGTCACCCCAATATATATACACACACAGCGGACAGTCACCCCAATATATATACACACACAGCGGACAGTCACCCCAATATATATACACACACAGCGGACAGTCACCCCAATATATATACACACACAGCGGACAGTCACCCCAATATATATATACACACACAGCGGACAGTCACCCCAATATATATACACACACAGCGGACAGTCACCCCAATATATATACACACACAGCGGACAGTCACCCCAATATATATACACACACAGCGGACAGTCACCCCAATATATATACACACACACAGCGGACAGTCACCCCAATATATATACACACACACAGCGGACAGTCACCCCAGTATATATACACACACAGCGGACAGTCACCCCAATATATATACACACACAGCGGACAGTCACCCCAATATATATACACACACAGCGGACAGTCACCCCAATATATATACACACACAGCGGACAGTCACCCCAATATATATATACACACACAGCGGACAGTCACCCCAATATATATACACACACAGCGGACAGTCACCCCAATATATATACACACACAGCGGACAGTCACCCCAATATATATACACACACAGCGGACAGTCACCCCAATATATATACACACACACAGCGGACAGTCACCCCAATATATATACACACACACAGCGGACAGTCACCCCGATATATATACACACAGCGGACAGTCACCCCGATATATATACACACAGCGGACAGTCACCCCAATATATATACACACCAGGCAGTCACCCCAATATATATACACACAGCGTGCAGTCACCCCAATATATATACACACCAGGCAGTCACCCCAATATATATACACACAGTGGACAGTCACCCCAATATATATACACACCAGGCAGTCACCCCAGTATATATACACACAGCGGACAGTCACCCCAGTATATATATACACAGCGGACAGTCACCCCAATATATATACACAGCGGACAGTCACCCCAATATATATACACACAGCGGACAGTCACCCCAATATATATATACACACAGCGGACAGTCACCCCAATATATATATACACAGCGGACAGTCACCCCAATATATATACACACCAGGCAGTCACCCCAGTATATATACACACAGCAGACAGTCACCCCAATATATATATACACAGCGGACAGTCACCCCGATATATATACACACCAGGCAGTCACCCCAATATATATACACACAGCGTGCAGTCACCCCAATATATATACACACAGCGTGCAGTCACCCCATTATATATACACACAGCGGACTGTCACCCCAATATATATATATACACAGCGGACAGTCACCCCAATATATATACACACAGCGTGCAGTCACCCCATTATATATACACACACCGCACAGTCACCCCAATATATATACACACAGCGCACAGTCACCCCAATATATATACACACAGCGCACAGTCACCCCAATATATATACACACACAGCGGACAGTCACCCCAATATATATACACACAGCGTACAGTCACCCCAATATATACACACAGCGTACAGTCACCCCAATATATATACACACACAGCGGACAGTCACCCCAATATATATACACACAGCGGACAGTCACCCCAATATATATACACACAGCGTACAGTCACCCCAATATATATATACACACAGCGGACAGTCACCCCAATATATATATACACAGCGGACAGTCACCCCGATATGTGTATATATACACACACACCGCACAGTCACCCCAATATATATACACACACAGCGTACAGTCACCCCAATATATATACACACAGCGTACAGTCACCCCAATATATATACATACACCGGACAGTCACCCTAATATATATATACACAGCGGACAGTCACCCCAATATATATACATACACCGGACAGTCACCCCAATATATATACACACAGCGTGCAGTCACCCCATTATATATACACACACCGCACAGTCACCCCAATATATATACACACAGCGCACAGTCACCCCAATATATATACACACAGCGCACAGTCACCCCAATATATATACACACACAGCGGACAGTCACCCCAATATATATACACACAGCGTACAGTCACCCCAATATATATACACACAGCGTACAGTCACCCCAATATATATACACACACAGCGGACAGTCACCCCAATATATATACACACAGCGGACAGTCACCCCAATATATATACACACAGCGTACAGTCACCCCAATATATATATACACACAGCGGACAGTCACCCCAATATATATATACACAGCGGACAGTCACCCCGATATGTGTATATATACACACACCGCACAGTCACCCCAATATATATACACACACAGCGTACAGTCACCCCAATATATATACACACAGCGTACAGTCACCCCAATATATATACACACAGGACAGTCACCCCAATATATATATACACAGCAGACAGTCACCCCAATATATATACACACAGCGTACAGTCACCCCAATATATATACATACACCGGACAGTCACCCTAATATATATATACACAGCGGACAGTCACCCCAATATATATACATACACCGGACAGTCACCCCAATATATACACACAGCGGACAGCCACCCCATTATATATACACACAGGACAGTCACCCCAATATATATATACACAGCAGACAGTCACCCCAATATATATACACACAGCAGACAGTCACCCCAATATATATACACACACCACACAGTCACCCCAATATATATACACACAGCGGACAGTCACCCCAATATATATACACAGCGGACAGTCACCCCAATATATATACACACACAGCGGACAGTCACCCCGATATATATACACACACAGCGGACAGTCACCCCAATATATATACACACAGCGGACAGTCACCCCAATATATATACACACACAGCAGACAGTCACCCCAATATATATACACACAGCGGACAGTCACCCCAATATATATACACACACAGCAGACAGTCACCCCAATATATATACACACAGCGGACAGTCACCCCAATATATATACACAGCGGACAGTCACCCCAATATATATATACACACAGCGGACAGTCACCCCGTTATATACACACACAGCAGACAGTCACCCCAATATACATACACACACCACACAGTCACCCCAATATATATACACACAGCGTGCAGTCACCCCAATATATATACACACACAGCAGACAGTCACCCCAATATACATACACACACCACACAGTCACCCCAATATATATACACACAGCGGACAGTCACCCCAATATATATACACACACCGGACAGTCACCCCAATATATATACACACACAGCGGACAGTCACCCCAATATATATATATATATACACACAGCGGACAGTCACCCCGATATATACACACACAGCGGACAGTCACCCCGATATATATACACACAGCGGACAGTCACCCCAATATATATACACACACCACACAGTCACCCCATTATATATACACACTCCAGACAGACCCCCCCCCATATTATACCCGGGCTGGTGGTCTCTGTTCCTACCTGTCCCCTGGGTTTTCTGGTGGGAGTGTAGGGATTCTGGGTGAGGTAGACTGTAGATCTGTACGTGACCGCTGGAGAAAGCCACCGCCAGGAGCCCAAGCCGTGCCATCTCTGTGCCCTGTGCCAGCGAGACCACATGTTATGTACTAGAGACCCCGCAGTATGTAGGACAACGACCCCTGACCGCCTCCCCATCTTACCTTTCTGGGAGTGCTGGGGAGCTCCCACCCACCACTAGGACAAAACTTCAGGTCCCATATGCAGCCGTCGTCCACCGCCAACCCATAGGAGAAGGCCGCAGCCGACTCACTCCTAAACAAGAACAGAACAAGACAAGCACATTACATGGTCCATATACCTGAACCCCACCAGACTAGAGGACACTACAGGGATAGCGTGCTCAGAGGTCATCCAAAATCCCACATCCTCTACAGTATCATGTCCGCACACTACAAAACAGCCGGACAAAGGTCTCCAGCAGTCTACTGAAGCTAAATCTAATGTCTGGCACTCTCTAACGTCTGGCACTCTCTCACAGCATGTGACAAGGAGACCACCAACCAGTCACTAAGCTCCAGTCTTTTTGCCTGGAGAATACTCATCTCTCTTGGTCATCTTCCTACCTCTTTGACCCCACATTCAGGGTTTCATTTGTCAGCTCTACCTCCTCACCTTGTTTTTTTGGGTTCCTCAGGGCTGAGTCCTAGGTCCTCTCCTCTTCTGTTTCCTCAGGGCTCAGTCCTAGGTCCTCTCTTCAGGCTCCTCAGGGCTCAGCTCTAGGTCCTCTCATCTGGCTCCTCAGGGTTCAGTCCTAGGTCCTCTCTTCTGGCTCCTCAGGGCTCAGTCCTAGGTCCTCTCTTCTGGCTCCTCAGGGCTCAGCTCTAGGTCCTCTCTTCAGGCTCCTCAGGGTTCAGTCCTAGGTCCTCTCTTCTGGCTCCTCAGGGCTCAGCTCTAGGTCCTCTCTTCAGGCTCCTCAGGGTTCAGTCCTAGGTCCTCTCTTCTGGCTCCTCAGGGCTCAGCTCTAGGTCCTCTCCTCTTCTGGCTCCTCAGGGCTCAGTCCTAGGTCCTCTCTTCATGCTCCTCAGGGCTCAGCTCTAGGTCCTCTCCTCTTCTGGCTCCTCAGGGCTCAGTCCTAGGTCCTCTCCTCTTCTGGCTCCTCAGGGCTCAGCTCTAGGTCCTCTCTTCTGGCTCCTCAGGGCTCAGCTCTAGGTCCTCTCCTCTTCTGGCTCCTCAGGGCTCAGTCCTAGGTCCTCTCTTCTGGCTCCTCAGGGCTCAGCTCTAGGTCCTCTCATCTGGCTCCTCAGGGTTCAGTCCTAGGTCCTCTCTTCTGGCTCCTGAGGGTTCAGTCCTAGGTCCTCTCTTCTGGCTCCTCAGGGCTCAGTCCTAGGTCCTCTCTTCTGGCTCCTCAGGGCTCAGTCCTAGGTCCTCTCTTCAGGCTCCTCAGGGCTCAGCTCTAGGTCCTCTCTTCTGGCTCCTCAGGGCTCAGTCCTAGGTCCTCTCTTCTGGCTCCTCAGGGCTCAGTCCTAGGTCCTCTCTTCTGGCTCCTCAGGGCTCAGTCCTAGGTCCTCTCTTCTGGCTCCTCAGGGCTGAGTCCTAGGTCCTCTCTTCTGGCTCCTCAGGGCTCAGTCCTAGGTCCTCTCTTCTGGCTCCTCAGGGCTCAGTCCTAGGTCCTCTCCTCTTCTGGCTCCTCAGGGCTCAGCTCTAGGTCCTCTCTTCTTCTGGCTCCTCAGGGCTCAGTCCTAGGTCCTCTCCTCTTCTGGCTCCTCAGGGCTCAGCTCTAGGTCCTCTCTTCTTCAGGCTCCTCAGGGCTCAGCTCTAGGCCCTCTCATCTGGCTCCTCAGGGTTCAGTCCTAGGTCCTCTCCTCTTCTGGCTCCTCAGGGCTCAGCTCTAGGTCCTCTCATCTGGCTCCTCAGGGTTCAGTCCTAGGTCCTCTCTTCTGGCTCCTCAGGGTTCAGTCCTAGGTCCTCTCTTCTGGCTCCTCAGGGCTCAGTCCTAGGTCCTCTCTTCTGGCTCCTCAGGGTTCAGTCCTAGGTCCTCTCTTCTGGCTCCTCAGGGCTCAGTCCTAGGTCCTCTCTTCTGGCTCCTCAGGGCTCAGTCCTAGGTCCTCTCTTCTGGCTCCTCAGGGCTCAGCTCTAGGTCCTCTCCTCTGGCTCCTCAGGGTTCAGTCCTACGTCCTTTCCTCTTCTGGCTCCTCAGGGCTCAGCTCTAGGTCCTCTCCTCTCTTCTGGCTCCTCAGGGCTCAGTCCTAGGTCCTCTCTTCTTCAGGCTCCTCAGGGCTCAGTCCTAGGTCCTCTCTTCTTCGCTTTCTTCAGCCCTAGGTCCTCTCTTCTTCTGGCTCCTCAGGGATCACCTCCAGGTGCCATATCATCAGGGCAGTATGGCTGCTGCTATGTTTGACTACATTGATATCCATCCCCTGCTCCTCATGTCACCCTGATTCTTCTCGTCTACACTCCCATGATGCCCTACTACCCCTCCCCTCACTCTCCTCTCTACAGTCAGTCCTAAATGCAGCGTCCATGTGACCCTTCCTGTCCAAACAGTGGAAGAGAACACACACCAAAGACAGTGGGACCCAGGTGTCACCCACAAACCCCAACCTGGAGGATACCACAGGGACTGGAAGACCCGTACACCCCACATGTACACACCCTTTATCCGGCCTGAGGGCTCCGAGGCGCCACAACTGTAGAAGTGCTGGTCCAGTGTGTATAACATCGAGCCTGTGTCGGTCGTCCATTCCATGGTGACAATACAGCGCCACATACTGGCAGGAACCGGAACCCCACAGCGTCGGACACCAATCAAGAGCCCACACAGGACCCCCCACAAAGAAAGTCACATCAAAGCGCTTAGGGTGGGGGGGCAGAGACTGGAACCTGCGGGCAAATACATCACCTTTAATATGAAGCATGTCTGGTATATAGGGGTAAATAATTTATATAAGCCTTAACATGGACGACACCTGGTATATAAGATAAGTCACATAACCTGTAATATGGAGGATACCTGTATATAGGGGCAGATATGTCACATAACCTGTAATATGGAGGATGCCTGGTTATATAGGGGCAGATAAGTCACAAAACCCATATTATAGAAGATATATGTATATAGGGCAGCACGGTGGCTCAGTGGTTAGCACTGCTGCCTTGCAGCGCTGGAGTCCTGGGTTCAAATCCTGGCAGAACATCTGCAAGGAGTTTGTATGTTCTCCCCATGTTTGTGTGGGTTTCCTCCCATACTCCAAAGACATACTGATAGGTGGGGGGGGCTACATGTAAATAGGGGCAGATTAGATACACGACCTGCAATACAGAGGATACCTGTATACAGGGGCAAGTGACAGGCTGGAGATGTTTAGGACAGGAAGCCTACAGTCGTAGCCAAGTGTTTTGAGACCAATACAAATTTTACCTACTCAGCCCAACCCCCGACCCATATTACATACTTACCCTGCGGCCCCTCCTCCTCCTGTACCGTATGTGCGCTCCTTTTCCACCGTCACCTCTACTGCGCATGCGCGGACACACCGTAGAGGAGATTCACTGGCAGCGGCGCACACTATGAGAAGAGGAGAAGGGCGCGCACCCTGCCAGTACAGGAGGAGGACCCCAGAAGAGTGAAGTGGATGGGGGGAGTAGTAGTGACTATCTGTTTCCGGACTGGACTATCAGAACATGTCACATGACCACCCCAGGGATAGGACTAAATATCCATCTTTTATTAATAATGTTATTTAGTAATCGGGGGGGTTAGATTAGTGCAGAGATTCCTAAATATCCTGGGCAACCCCTTTAACCCTTATCAGCTCCTGGGCCAAATCCCGACGACTGACAACCGATTCTTAACTACTCAGTGTTTGGGGTTTCTATTTATGTGTTTTTAGTTGTCCACAGGTTCTCAATTGGATTCAGTTCTCTCTTCTGACAGGTGACATGGTCTCCATCATGGCGGAAAATCCACTGTCCATCACCTCGTCTTCTCCGGACTCTCAGTCTTCCAGATATACTCCAGTCCCTGTAACGTCCGTCCTTGATGTTCTTCTTGGCTTCTTTGCCGCCCCTCCTGACACCACCCCAGCCTTCCAAAACCTTCTCCTCACTGACACCCACCTGCTGCCATTCCTGACAAGCTTTGGTATTGAGCTGATCCCATCGCTGAATCCCCTATAGGAAGCACGTTTGATGGACTCTCTTGGGCACCGTGAAGCCTTTTTCACCGCATTTGAAGTTATGGATGATCCAATGAATGGTTGACTTAAGGGCAGTCTTATAAGCAGCAATGTCCTTGCCTGTAAAGCACTTTTGATGCAAAGTAATGCTTGAGTTTCCTTAGGGCAGTGATGGCGAACCTATGGCACGCGTGCCAGAGAGGGCACGCAGAGCCCCCTCTGCTGGCACGCGTGCTGTCGCCCTGATCGCTCACTAACGGCGAATCCGATGCAGGATTCCCCGTTAGTGAGCGATCGCTGCCTTCAGCTGGTTGTGCAAATGCGCATCCAGCTGAAAGCTGTCAGTGTAGCTCAGTGTAGGCCACGCGTACTACGCGGCCTACACTGACTACAGAGTGTGACCTCTGAACAAGCGCGGGCGTGATGACGTAAGTCATCAGCGCGCGCAGTGAACAGAAGAGAGAACACCCGGCAGCTCTTCAGGTAACTATATTGTGTTTGTTTGCACTGTCAGGGGAGGGGGGCAACGGTGGACATTTCATGTTGTGTAGGAGGGGGCTACTGTAGACTTTCATGCTGTGTGGGTAGGGGGCTACTGTGGACCATTTTATGCTGTATGGGAGGGGGCTACTGTGGACCTTTCATGTTGTGTAGGAGGGGGCTACTGTAGACTTTCATGCTGTGTGGGTAGGGGGCTACTGTGGACCATTTTATGCTGTATGGGAGGGGGCTACTGTGGACCTTTCATGTTGTGTGGGAGGGGGCTACTGTAGACTTTCATGCTGTGCGGGTAGGGGGCTACTGTGGACCATTTTATGCTGCTACTGTGGATCTTTCATGCTCTGTGGGAGGGGGCTACTGTGGATCTTTCATGCTCTGTGGGAGGGGGCTACTGTGGACCAGTTCATGTTGTGTGGGAGGGGGCTACTCTGGACCATTTCATGCTGTGTGGGAGGGGGCTACTGTGGACCATTTCATGTTGTGTGGGAGGGGGCTACTGTGGACCATTTCATGTTGTGTGGGAGGGGGCTACTGTGGACCAGTTCATGTTCTGTGGGAGGGGGCTACTGTGGACCAGTTCATGCTGTGTGGGAGGGGGCTACTGTGGACCAGTTCATGCTGTGTGGGAGGGGGCTACTGTGGAGTATACAGGTATAATCCTGTGTGGGGGCCACTGTGGGCCAGATTGTACTGTGTGGGTGGCCACTGAGGGGCAGATTGTACTGTGTGGGTGGCCACTGAGGGGCAGATTGTACTGTGTGGGGGCCACTGAGGGGCAGATTGTACTGTGTGGGGGCCACTGAGGGGCAGATTGTACTGTGTGGGGGGCCACTGAGGGGCAGATTGTACTGTGTGGGGGGCCACTGAGGAGCAGATTGTACTGTGTGGGGTCCCCTCACTATTTATATCACACAGTATTTGTTTTATAGCAGACGTGAAATTAGTACAGGATGTAATAACATTGCACGGTAACTATAAAACAGATCCTGTGCGATGTAAATAGTGAAAATTAATTGTTTAAAAGTACAGAATGCAGAGACCTTTACCTTTCAGTACAAGATCTGTAAAGCCCCAGTCACATGACTGTAATTTGTGGGTCCGCAATTGTGGACCCACAGAGTTTTAAGGTTAAATTGCCGTGTTGGCACTCCGTGATAATTTATTTGGTTTTGGGTTGCAGTTTAGGCACTCGGTCTCAAAAAGGTTCGCTATCACTGCCTTAGGGGATCACCGTGGTTAACAGAAGAAGACTGAGTTGAAGCAACATTTTTATGGGAATGTTTACACAGCGGAATATAGGCCAGACTCTGTCTCATAATCTGCTCCAAATTTCACCATTGATTTCAGTGAGAGGCAAATGTCTGGCCACGACTGTATAGATTAGTGAGGATGGTTAGGAGACGCGCCCAGTGACACGGTCCCACCCGTCATAGAACAGACCCGGACGGCTCCTCCTATCCAGGACACAGAGGATTGTAGTAACGTGGCACCGTGTGCCTATCATCTCACCTGTCCAGGACCAGGGGGTCGGAGTCCTCTTCTAAACCTTCTCTTCTGATGCAGAAAGGAGGGGAGGTGGTCTGTAGGGGGAGGTAGGGCTCAGCCTCACTGCCAAAAGAGAACAGACACTGAGAACTCAATGGGGCCACACACACCCTGACAGAGCCCATCTGACATGGCCGTGGCCCGACAGGATAGTGGTCAGTCCGCTGGATAATAGCCCCCGACAACACCATCACCACCAATCCCAGTGTTATCATTTATACAAGGAAACAGACACAGGAGATCAGTGAGTGATCCAGCCAGGAGATCAGTGGATGATCCAGTCCTCCTGTAGGACCAGACACAGTCAGGAGATCAGTGGATGATCCAGTCCTCCTGTAGGACCAGACACACTCAGGAGATCACTGAGTGATCCAGTCAGGAGATCAGTGGATGATCCAGTCGTCCTGTAGGACCAGACACAGTCAGGAGATCAGTGGATGATCCAGTCCTCCTGTAGGACCAGACACAGTCAGGAGATCAGTGGATGATCCAGTCCTCCTGTAGGACCAGACACACTCAGGAGATCACTGAGTGATCCAGTCAGGAGATCAGTGGATGATCCAGTCGTCCTGTAGGACCAGACACAGTCAGGAGATCAGTGGATGATCCAGTCCTCCTGTAGGACCAGACACAGTCAGGAGATCAGTGGATGATCCAGTCCTCCTGTAGGACCAGACACACTCAGGAGATCACTGAGTGATCCAGTCAGGAGATCAGTGGATGATCCAGTCGTCCTGTAGGACCAGACACAGTCAGGAGATCAGTGGATGATCCAGTCCTCCTGTAGGACCAGACACAGTCAGGAGATCAGTGGATGATCCAGTCCTCCTGTAGGACCAGACACAGTCAGGAGATCAGTGGATGATCCAGTCCTCCTGTAGGACCAGACACACTCAGGAGATCACTGAGTGATCCAGTCAGGAGATCAGTGGATGATCCAGTCGTCCTGTAGGACCAGACACAGTCAGGAGATCAGTGGATGATCCAGTCCTCCTGTAGGACCAGACACAGTCAGGAGATCAGTGGATGATCCAGTCCTCCTGTAGGACCAGACACACTCAGGAGATCACTGAGTGATCCAGTCAGGAGATCAGTGGATGATCCAGTCGTCCTGTAGGACCAGACACAGTCAGGAGATCAGTGGATGATCCAGTCCTCCTGTAGGACCAGACACACTCAGATCAGTGAGTGATCCAGTCAGGAGATCAGTGGATGATCCAGTCGTCCTGTAGGACCAGACACAGTCAGGAGATCAGTGGATGATCCAGTCCTCCTGTAGGACCAGACACAGTCAGGAGATCAGTGAGTGATCCAGTCAGGAGATCAGTGGATGATCCAGTCCTCCTGTAGGACCAGACACAATCAGGAGATCAGTGAGTGATCCAGTCAGGAGATCAGTGGATGATCCAGTCCTCCTGTAGGACCAGACACAGTCAGGAGATCAGTGGATGATCCAGTCCTCCTGTAGGACCAGACACACTCAGGAGATCAGTGAGTGATCCAGTCAGGAGATCAGTGGATGATCCAGTCGTCCTGTAGGACCAGACACAGTCAGGAGATCAGTGGATGATCCAGTCCTCCTGTAGGACCAGACACACTCAGGAGATCAGTGAGTGATTCAGCCAGATCAGTGAGTGATCCAGTCCTCCTGTAGGACCAGACACAGTCAGGAGATCAGTGGATGATCCAGTCCTCCTGTAGGACCAGACACAATCAGGAGATCAGTGAGTGATCCAGTCAGGAGATCAGTGAGTGATCCAGTCCTCCTGTAGGACCAGACACAGTCAGGAGATCAGTGGATGATCCAGTCCTCCTGTGGGATCAGACACAGTCAGGAGATCAGTGGATGATCCAGTCCTCCTGTAGGACCAGACACAGTTAGGAGATCAGTGGATGATCCAGTCCTCCTGTAGGACCAGACACAATCAGGAGATCAGTGAGTGATCCAGTCAGGAGATCAGTGGATGATCCAGTCGTCCTGTAGGACCAGACACAGTCAGGAGATCAGTGGATGATCCAGTCCTCCTGTAGGACCAGACACAGTCAGGAGATCAGTGGATGATCCAGTCCTCCTGTGGGATCAGACACAGTCAGGAGATCAGTGGATGATCCAGTCCTCCTGTAGGACCAGACACAGTTAGGAGATCAGTGGATGATCCAGTCCTCCTGTAGGACCAGACACAATCAGGAGATCAGTGAGTGATCCAGTCAGGAGATCAGTGGATGATCCAGTCGTCCTGTAGGACCAGACACAATCAGGAGATCAGTGAGTGATTCAGCCAGGAGATCAGTGAGTGATCCAGTCAGGAGATCAGTGAGTGATCCAGTCAGGAGATCAGTGAGTGATCCAGTCCTCCTGTGGGATCAGACACAATCATGTGATTCAGTCCTCCAGCAGGATATATAGAGTCATGTGATTAGTGTAAAATCCAGTCCTTTAGATCAATGAGACTCTTATGAGATCATTGTGTGATCCAGTTACTGATCTCTTGCCGCACTGGACATGAGATCAGAGTAAGATCCAGTCCTGCCCCTCACTAGTGCACATCTTACCTGCGTGATAGGAAGTGCCAGCCGTCCTTCTGTGGGATCCATTCGGGGTACTCCCAGTCTGAGTACTGGGCTTCTCGGCTGCAGAGAGAGAGACAGGCTGGTTAATAACGGACATGACACATAGGGCGCTCCCTACAGGCAGGTCTTACAAGTCCATGGTGATCTGCGCTGAGCTCCAGACGGGGGCCATGATGGAGTTGTGCAGGCCGTTCTCAGCGCTGCCTCTGATGGTGGAATACCAGCTCTTCTGTAAAACAAGAGGGATGGGTGGTCAGCAAGAGTGGGGACCCTGAGGGTCAGGCAGCGTCCCCTCCCCCGCTCTCTGGGGACCTCTGTGCTATACACACTGGAACAAAACCTCAGCGAGGTCAACGTAATGGAAGAAGAGTGAAGACTCCAGATTTATTATAATATAGTGGAACTGAGCCAGACAGAAAAGTATCAGGCAGCAGGGTGGCTCAGTGGATAGCACTGCAGCCTTGCTGCGCTGGAGTCCTGGGTTCAAATCCTGCCAAGGACAAAACATCTAAAAGGAGTTTGTATATTCTCCCCGTGTTAGGGACAGAGAAAATATAGATTGTGAGCCTTATATGGGATCTGAATCTACATAAAAAAGTATGGAGAGAATGGGGAAATGAAGTGAGAAGACGAAAAAGAAAGGAGGAAGAGTTATTGATGTTTTGTTAGATGTAAGCTACTGGTGTCAAGTACGGCAGCCATGGTGGTGTCCTGATTGTGATAGGATTTCTGCCCAATTCTGCTTGCTCTGTAGTTTCCATGCTAACATAACCCAAGCAGTTTATACAGCTCCACAATCTACAATGCAATGGATTGCTTTCTGACCTAGGAGATTCAGTGACAGCCGCTACAGAGATCCATGATGTCAGGGCCAGGAGTAGACCCAACCCCTCTCCTGACCTGGCACCTCACCTCTCCCGGAGAAAAGACGCTCTTCCTGTAAGAGCCGAGCTCGCTGTCAGACTCCTCCTCGCTCAGGTCGTCCTCCTCCTCCACCTCTTCTCTTTCCTGCTCGAGGACGTCCTCTGATACTACAAAATCCACATCATCCTCATCAGACTCATTCGCCTTCCTCTTCCTGCGCCTCTTTTTCCCGGTCTCTTCCGGCATCACTTTCTCTGTTTGTGGGGGGGAGGATAAGCCGGAGGCGGCCCACTCATCTGCTATATCCCGGAAAGACTTCATGGCCCTGGGGGAAAGGAGAAAGCAGCGGTCAGGAGAGTACACGACTATAGGATGTCCTAAATCCTATAAGGTATTAATGAGAGTGGCTGTTGATGGTGGGGCGCCAGAGTCTGCTCCTACTGGACTCACGTTTTGGCCGCACGCCTTCTTGGACGACCGCTTTGTGTTAGCTCCACCTCCACGTTCTCGGAGTCGCTCTGTCTACTTTTCCCTTGAGCCTGAGCCTCCAGCTCCTGAGCCATCCTTATTGCAAGCATCTCGGCTTTAGACTTGCGGCCTCGCTTCTTTGGAACCTTGACAGGCGTTTGCAGAATCAAAGTGTCTTCAGAGGCCAAAGGCTTCTCCCCAATGTCCATAGGAGAAGGATCTGCAAAGAAACACGAAATATCACGCACATGTGAGGATCAACACAAAGAAGGAGCGAGAAGGAAGAGGAGCAAAGAAAGATCTGCGGGAAAGCAGGACAAAGAAACACTAAATGTCATGTACATGTGAGGATCAACAAGGAGAAAGAGAGGAAAAAGAAAGGAGGAAGAGGAGAGGGATCTGCAGGATATCAAGATGGGTACAACAAGAGGATAGCAGAAGAGAGGGCAGGAAGCGAGCCAGGAGAGGAAAGGAAGAGAGCAAGGAGAAGAAAGGAAGAGAGCAAGGGGAGGAAGAGAGCAAGGAGAGGAAAGGAAGAGAGCAAGGAGAGGAAAGGAAGAGAGCCAAGAGAGGAAAGGAAGAGAGCCAAGAGAGGAAAGGAAGAGAGCCAAGAGAGGAAAGGAAGAGAGCCAAGAGAGGAAAGGAAGAGAGCCAAGAGAGGAAAGGAAGAGAGCCAGGAGAGGAAAGGAAGAGAGCCAGGAGAGGAAAGGAAGAGAGCCAGGAGAGGAAAGGAAGAGAGCCAGGAGAAGAAAGGAAGAGAGCAAGGGGAGGAAGAGAGCTAGGAGAGGAAAGGAAGAGAGCAAGGAGAGGAAAGGAAGAGAGCCAAGAGAGGAAAGGAAGAGAGCCAAGAGAGGAAAGGAAGAGAGCCAAGAGAGGAAAGGAAGAGAGCCAGGAGAGGAAAGGAAAGGAAAGGAAGAGAGCCAGGAGAGGAGAGGAAGAGAGCCAGGAGAGGAAAGGAAGAGAGCCAGGAGAGGAAAGGAAGAGAGCCAGGAGAGGAAAGGAAGAGAGCCAGGAGAGGAAAGGAAGAGAGCCAGGAGAGGAAAGGAAGAGAGCCAGGAGAGGAAAGGAAGAGAGCCAGGAGAGGAAAGGAAGAGAGCCAGGAGAGGAAAGGAAGAGAGCCAGGAGAGGAAAGGAAGAGAGCCAGGAGAGGAAAGGAAGAGAGCCAGGAGAGGAAAGGAAGAGAGCCAGGAGAGGAAAGGAAGAGAGCCAGGAGAGGAAAGGAAGAGAGCCAAGAGAGGAAAGGAAAAGAGCCAAGAGAGGAAAGGAAAAGAGCCAAGAGAGGAAAGGAAGAGAGCCAAGAGAGGAAAGGAAGAGAGCCAAGAGAGGAAAGGAAGAGAGCCAGGAGAGGAAAGGAAGAGAGCCAAGAGAGGAAAGGAAGAGAGCCAAGAGAGGAAAGGAAGAGAGCCAAGAGAGGAAAGGAAGAGAGCCAAGAGAGGAAAGGAAGAGAGCCAGGAGAGGAAAGGAAGAGAGCCAGGGACAAAGAGTAAGAGAACGGAATGATGGAGGAAAGAAAGCAAAAAGGAGAAGTGAAGTGGAGGAATTAGACAGCCTGGGAAAGAATGGTCAGCACACTCATATACCTGCTGTAGCCTGCAGAGGGCCCTGTGATGCCGGCAGAGAAGAGAGCGGCCTCTTCTGGGGACTGTCATTGAGCAGAGCTGCAGTGTTTACTGGGGACTGAATTACACCAAGGCCCTTCCTGCCAGGAGGAGTTATGAGAGGTTCGGCAGACTTCTGAGCCGCCTTCATCTTCAGCTGTTTGGCTTTAGACTTGCGGCTTTGCTTTGCTGGTACCTTCACAGGTGCTGGACTGAGCGAGGAGGAATTCTGTAATGTAGTGTCCAGACCAGGCGTGGGGGGTGCCACTGCATCGGACATGGCGGGCAGACTCTGACACAGCGGCGTCTCACTACTGCTTGTGGAAATTGGGGTTTGTGGGACAAAAGAGGATTCTTCAGCAGCCAAACACCTATCACTGCCATCCGAGAGAGGAGACCCTGCACATACATGATGGTACAGCGAAATTACCAAAAAGCGGGCGAGAAAGAGAGCAAGAAAGAGAGAGCAAGAAAGTAAGAAAGAGCAAGAGAGAAAGAGAGCGAGCAAGCGAGAAAGAGAGCAAGCGAGAAAGAGTGAGCAAGAAAGAGCGAGCAAGCGAGAAAGAGCAAGCAAGTAAAGAGCGAGCAAGTAAGAAAGAGCAAGCGAGAAAGAGAGCGAGCAAATAAGAAAGAGCAAGTAAGAAAGCGCGAGCGAGAAAGAGCGAGCAAGTAAGAAAGAGCAAGCGAGAAAGAGAGCGAGCAAATAAGAAAGAGCAAGTAAGAAAGAGCAAGCAAGAAAGAGAGCGAGCAAGTAAGAGAGTGAGTGAGCGAGAAAGAGCGAGCAAGACAGAGAGTGAGCAAGTAAGAGAGAGTGAGCGAGCGAGAAAGAGCAAGCGAGAAAGAGAGTGATCGAGAAAGAGCAAGCAAGAGAGCGAGCAAGTAAGAAAGAGCAAGCGAGAAAGAGAGCGAGTAAAAAAAAAGGCGAGCGAGCGAGAAAGAGCAAGTGAGAAAGAGAGCAGGCAAGTAAGAAAGAGCAAGCGAGAAAGAGAGCGAGCAAGTAAGAAAGAGCAAGCAAGAAAGAGGGAGCAAGTAAGAGAGAGGGAGCAAGTAAGAGAGAGGGAGCAAGTAAGAGAGAGTGAGCAAGCAAGTAAGAGCGAGCAAGCAAGAAAGAGAACAAGCAGGGGCCACACGGTGGCTCAGTGGTTAGCACTGCAGCCTTGCAGTGCTGGAGTCCTGGTGTTCAAATCCCGCCAAGGGCAAAAAAAAAAACCATCTGCAAGGAGTTTGTATGTTCTCCCCGTGTTTGCATGGATTTCCATCCCATATTCCAAAAAAGACATACTGATAGGGAAAAATGTACATTGTACACAAATGTACATGTACACATTGTGAGCTCTATGTGGGGCTCACAATCTACATTTAAAAAAATTAAAAAAAAAGAAAGAGAACAAGCAAATAAGAGCGAGCGAGTGAGAAAGAGCAAGCGAGAAAGAGAGCGAGCAAGTAAAAGAGAGTGAGCGAGAAAGAACAAGCGAGAAAGAGACCGAACAAGAAAGAGCGCGGATGAGGATGTGAGGTCAGCTGGTAAGGAGGAATGGAGGTGCAGAGTAGGAGGCCCTCTAGAGGTCACATACCCGTTGCAGAGAGCGGCCTCTTCTGGGCGCTGTCACTGGGAAGAGCTGCAGTGTTTACTGGGGACTGAACTACACCAAGGCCCTTCCTGCCAGGAGGATGTATGAGAGGGGTCACAGATTCCTGCATGGTGACCCCGGTGGTGGGTACGCTAACACCCAGGGGTAGGTGGGCGGTGAGGGGAGGCACACTCTCGTCTTCTCGGCTTTGTACCATGACCTCACAGTTCTTGGATCCAGATCCGTCCATCAACGTCACAGACTCTCACATCACCGCCATATTGTAGAGCAGCGCCATCACCTGCTGCAAGAGGAAGCGCCAACTATTACACCACCAAATATGCCCCTCCCCCTAAACATGAGTAAGCTACCCGCACCCCTCACGCTCAGTACAGAGCGGGTCACCCGCCCCCCTCACACTCAGCACAGAGCGGGTCACCCGCACCCCTCACACTCAGCACAGAGCGGGTCACCCGCACCCCTCACACTCAGCACAGAGCGGGTCACCCGCCCCCCTCACGCTCAGCACAGAGCGGGTCACCCGCCCCCCTCACGCTCAGCACAGAGCGGGTCACCCGCCCCCCTCACGCTCAGCACAGAGCGGGTCACCCGCACCCCTCACGCTCAGTACAGAGCGGGTCACCCGCACCCCTCACGCTCAGCACAGAGCGGGTCACCCGCCCCCCTCACGCTCAGCACAGAGCGGGTCACCCGCCCCCCTCACGCTCAGCACAGAGCGGGTCACCCGCACCCCTCACGCTCAGCACAGAGCGGGTCACCCGCACCCCTCACGCTCAGCACAGAGCGGGTCACCCGCACCCCTCACGCTCAGCACAGAGCGGGTCACCCGCACCCCTCACGCTCAGCACAGAGCGGGTCACCCGCACCCCTCACACTCAGCACAGAGCGGGTCACCCGCACCCCTCACACTCAGCACAGAGCGGGTCACCCGCACCCCTCACACTCAGCACAGAGCGGGTCACCCGCACCCCTCACACTCAGCACAGAGCGGGTCACCCGCACCCCTCACACTCAGCACAGAGCGGGTCACCCGCACCCCTCACACTCAGCACAGAGCGGGTCACCCGCACCCCTCACACTCAGCACAGAGCGGGTCACCCGCACCCCTCACACTCAGCACAGAGCGGGTCACCCGCACCCCTCACACTCAGCACAGAGCGGGTCACCCGCACCCCTCACACTCAGCACAGAGCGGGTCACCCGCACCCCTCACACTCAGCACAGAGCGGGTCACCCGCCCCCCTCACACTCAGCACAGAGCGGGTCACCCGCCCCCCTCACACTCAGCACAGAGCGGGTCACCCGCCCCCCTCACACTCAGCACAGAGCGGGTCACCCGCCCCCCTCACACTCAGCACAGAGCGGGTCACCCGCCCCCCTCACACTCAGCACAGAGCGGGTCACCCGCCCCCCTCACACTCAGCACAGAGCGGGTCACCCGCACCCCTCACACTCAGTACAGAGCGGGTCACCCGCACCCCTCACACACAGTACAGAGCGGGTCACCCGCACCCCTCACACTCAGCACAGAGCGGGTCACCCGCACCCCTCACACTCAGCACAGAGCGGGTCACCCGCACCCCTCACACTCAGCACAGAGCGGGTCACCCGCACCCCTCACACTCAGCACAGAGCGGGTCACCCGCACCCCTCACACTCAGCACAGAGCGGGTCACCCGCACCCCTCACACTCAGCACAGAGCGGGTCACCCGCACCCCTCACACTCAGCACAGAGCGGGTCACCCGCACCCCTCACACTCAGCACAGAGCGGGTCACCCGCACCCCTCACACTCAGCACAGAGCGGGTCACCCGCACCCCTCACACTCAGCACAGAGCGGGTCACCCGCACCCCTCACACTCAGCACAGAGCGGGTCACCCGCACCCCTCACACTCAGCACAGAGCGGGTCACCCGCACCCCTCACACTCAGTACAGAGCGGGTCACTCGCACCCCTCACACTCAGTACAGAGCGGGTCACCCGCACCCCTCACACTCAGCACAGAGCGGGTCACCCGCACCCCTCACACTCAGCACAGAGCGGGTCACCCGCACCCCTCACACTCAGCACAGAGCGGGTCACCCGCACCCCTCACACTCAGTACAGAGCGGGTCACCCGCACCCCTCACACTCAGTACAGAGCGGGTCACCCGCACCCCTCACACTCAGCACAGAGCGGGTCACCCGCACCCCTCACACTCAGCACAGAGCGGGTCACCCGCACCCCTCACACTCAGTACAGAGCGGGTCACCCGCACCCCTCACACTCCGCACAGAGCGGGTCACCCGCACCCCTCACACTCAGTACAGAGCGGGTCACCCGCACCCCTCACACTCAGTACAGAGCGGGTCACCCGCACCCCTCACACTCAGTACAGAGCGGGTCACCCGCACCCCTCACACTCAGTACAGAGCGGGTCACCCGCACCCCTCACACTCAGTACAGAGCGGGTCACCCGCACCCCTCACACTCAGCACAGAGCGGGTCACCCGCACCCCTCACACTCAGCACAGAGCGGGTCACCCGCACCCCTCACACTCAGTACAGAGCGGGTCACCCGCACCCCTCACACTCCGCACAGAGCGGGTCACCCGCACCCCTCACACTCAGTACAGAGCGGGTCACCCGCACCCCTCACACTCAGTACAGAGCGGGTCACCCGCACCCCTCACACTCAGTACAGAGCGGGTCACCCGCACCCCTCACACTCAGTCCAGGTTGGGGGTCACCTGCACCCCTTACATTTAGTACAGCGGGGGAGGGGGGGTCACCAGCACCTGCACCCCTCACACTCAGTATAGGGTACATCAGTCGCACCCCATAGGCCCCTCACACACCCCATTTCCCAGGCTCTCTTGCTCCCCCTGGGGGTCACTCACACACTTTACCCAGACACCACAAACAGCACGGGGAGGGGCTAACCACAGCGACCAATCACACGTCGGCTCTCATTTCTCAGGGGTCAGTTCAATAATAAAAGCAGCCATCTGATTGGCTGTCATGACATACTCGCCCGCCCCTCCACCGCACAAGTCTCTATGATGGGCTCCCCGCCCCGGTACCGTACACCGTCGTGTTCTACCAGAAGGACCAGGACTCCGCTGCCAGCTCTCCGTCTATAACGTTTAAAGCCGGCGCCGGTGTCTGTGGGCGCGACCTGATGACGTCACCAGGCAGCTAACCACATCAGTGCTGGCCCGAGACTCCGACAAAATGGCGCCTGTATTAACGCGCCATATTAGAAGTGGCGAAGGGAGGAGGAGGAGCGCGGCCGCCATTTTGGGCTCGTTTTGTTAAAGGAGAGTTCTTTGCTCTCTGGTGTCAGCTCTCTGTGTCCTGTAATCCTGACTCTGGCCCTGCACTCAGGTCTCTCCTAATCAAAATTTCTTTCATGTCATAACATCTGATAATACTCCAAGCTCCCTGGCTTACCACACCAGAAACTGGAGTATACTCGTCACCATGGAGTGACATCACCAACCTATGGCCTCTAACGTGGAGTGACATCACAGTCTCCTGCCCACTGACATGGAATGACATCACAGTCTCGTGCCCACTGACGTGTAGTGACATCACAGTCTCGTGCCCACTGATGTGGAGTGACATCACAGTCTCGTGCCCACTGACATGTAGTGACATCACAGTCTCGTGCCCACTGACGTGGAGTGACATCACAGTCTCGTGCCCACTGACGTGGAGTGACATCGCAGTCTCGTGCCCACTGACGTGGAGTGACATCGCAGTCTCGTGTCCACTGACGTGGAGTGACATTACAGTCTCGTGCCCACTGATGTGGAGTGACATTACAGTCTCGTGCCCACTGATGTGGAGTGACATTACAGTCTCGTGCCCACTGATGTGGAGTGACATTACAGTCTCGTGCCCACTGATGTGGAGTGACATTACAGTCTCGTGCCCACTGATGTGGAGTGACATTACAGTCTCGTGCCCACTGATGTGGAGTGACATCACAGTCTCGTGCCCACTGATGTGGAGTGACATTACAGTCTCGTGCCCACTGATGTGGAGTGACATTACAGTCTCGTGCCCACTGATGTGGAGTGACATTACAGTCTCGTGCCCACTGATGTGGAGTGACATTGCAGTCTCGTACCCACTGATGTGGAGTGACATCGCAGTCTCGTGCCCACTGACGTGTAGTGACATCGCAGTCTCGTGCCCACTGATGTGGAGTGACATCACAGTCTCGTGCCCACTGATGTGGAGTGACATCACAGTCTCCTGCCCACTGATGTAGAGTGACATCACAGTCTCCTGCCCACTGATGTGGAGTGACATCACAGTCTCCTGCCCACTGATGTAGAGTGACATCACAGTCTCCTGCCCACTGACGTGGAGTGACATCACAGTCTCGTGTCCACTGACGTGGAGTGACATCACAGTCTCGTGTCCACTGACGTGGTGTGACATCACAGTCTCGTGTCCACTGACGTGGTGTGACATCACAGTCTCGTGCCCACTGACAGGGAGTGACATCACAGTCTCGTGCCCACTGACAGGGAGTGACATCACAGTCTCGTGCCCACTGATCTGGAGTGACATCACAGTCTCGTGCCCACTGACCTGGAGTGACATCACAGTCTCGTGCCCACTGACCTGGAGTGACATCACAGTCTCGTGCCCACTGACCTGGAGTGACATCACAGTCTCGTGCCCACTGACAGGGAGTGACATCACAGTCTCGTGCCCACTGACAGGGAGTGACATCACAGTCTCGTGCCCACTGACATGGAGTGACATCACAGTCTCGTGCCCACTGACCTGGAGTGACGTCATTGACCCATGCTTGTTGACGTGGAGTAACATCATGTGCTTGTGCTGACTTGTTCTGATATCGCCACCCCTTGCCTGCTAAAATAGCAGATAGTCTCTGACTTATACTCATTGCCTGACAGTAGTGACAACAATCTGTGCCCTCCATCATATGGTGACATCTGGACCTGTTCCCATCACTAATCTGTGTAACATGACCGCCCTATGCCCAGCTACATGGAGTGCCACAACCATACAAGCAGCCATACTGATGTTGCAGGTCACATGGTCCACCTCACAGATGTGCATGCTCCGAGCCCACCTGCTTATTTACCTGTAGCCTAGTCAGAGACCCCTGAACCTCTGGACTGTACCCTCTGTAACATCCATACAGTGAAGGGGTTCTCGAGGTGACTGATCCAGTCATCACACCGGAGCTGGTGCGGACAAGTAAGAGATGAGAATGACTAGAAGGCCGCCTGCCTCGAGTGGACATCGAAGGAGAAGACTTTGAACATACAACTTCATGGAATGATGAGGTCGCCAACCATAAGGGTGAGGAAGACTCAAGAGCCGGCCACAAACCTAGGGCCTTGTGGTTCACTAAAGAACACGAGAACCACGTCTGAGAGCCCAGTTGTTTACGCCCGTGACACGAAACACAAAGATGCTCAAACACGGACCTCCGTCCAGAGTCCGACCTGCTCCAGGTCTCTGCCAGTCTAGATCCCAACAGGTCACAACCCTGTGCTGGACAGCATAAGAATAGTCCTGTCAAGTGTGTACAGTGCCTATAACTGGATCAACCCCAACCTAATAATACAGAAGAGGTTTTACACATCGATAATATTACATTTCCCATCCTCTGCCATGAAGAAGTTGTAGTGTGGACAAAAAGAGGACTCGGAGGTTGAAGTTTGGCTGCCCAGTGAGGTGAAGACGCATCTCTGATAATGGGTGCATGTCGAAATGGGCATGAGGAATCATCCAACATGGAGCCCGGCACGACTGGGATCACCACACAGAGTGAAACACCCAAACTGACCTGTCCCCACCAGGAGTCTGATGGCCTGAACCTACAGCACTGTAGACCCTCCCCAAGATAATACAAGCTCAGCTGATTCGAGCTGTGGTGAGGATGGGGACTGCAAACAGAACATGGACGTATAATAAAGGATTAGCCCCAGTCGTCGGATATGTTCAGACACGGAAGATTTGCTGCAGAGATTTCAGCTCCTGAGGGCAGGGCTGATGAAATGGGGAAAACCTGAATGTCGATGTACCCGGGACTTCAGTCTGAGCTCACACGTCCAGAGTCTTAGTGACCCAAACGGACTTACTGCCATAGATGCAGCTCTGGGACTCCATCGTCGTGTGGATAGATGAAGCATGGCATACTTCTGGAGAGTCCACCACTGGTGAGGAGGACCGTAGACAACATGTCCTCTATCCACCCCTGCACCGAGGACACAGTGGTGGCCTCACACTCATCAATGTCCTTAAGATATCCTGAAGTCCTTGTGGTTGTAGAAGGGGTAAAGCTGGCGGGATGGACCTTTTGAGCTATTTTGACCCCCCTCCCCCACATACATCAGTACAGACCAGATACAGAGCAGATAGATATTTAATAATATATTTAATAATACAGCGCCTCTACTGCTCCCCGCTCTTCACTCGCAGCACCACCGGGACAGACGTGCAGGGGATCATGCCTAGGTCAGTGATCACCAGGTCCACCAGGTCGGGGGGCGTCACGTCGTACACCAGGTTCAGCAGTCGCAGCCACTCGTTCTTCTCCCATTGTTTTAATGGACATCGCCCTTTCCGGGTCACAATCAGGTCATCAGGGTCATCTGCATGACAAGGAGCGACACATGAGGCTTTGTATGGTCTGATACCCCACAACATCTGCCCCTCAGTAACTGGGGGTACAAGCTGATACCACCCCGTAATATGGACTAGAATCTGTCTACACCTCAGCCTGGAGCCCTGAATTGTAACTAATATGGCCACCAGCATAGTGCAGTCTCAGGGACTGGTCTACTGTAGTGGTGCAGAGCACCAACCCGGACATTAGAGGGCAGCAGAGTCTGTAAATATCATTGGGAGCCTCCAATTATATTAGCAGGGATCCTTTAAGATCTACTGAGGATCGTACAACCTGGACCTGGAAACTGTCCCTGTCAGACAGAACAGAAGAGGCGCTCTCACCCAGCTCATTGGAGACGAAGGAGTCAGTCTGGACCTTCTCGCAGAACTTGTAGGTTTCGCAGCACACCAGCACCGGCACATTGTGAGCCTTAGCGATCAGCGCGATCTGGGAGGTGCCCACTCGGGACATGACGTATCCGTTCGCCAGCAGAGCATGCGCCCCCAAAAACACCTTTGACACCTGAGGGTAAAACACAACATATGTCACAATCAGAGCCCTGCCCCCTGCGTCGGTCATGTGACCCTAAGTAAGTCTGACCCCGGCAGGCCCTCACCTCAGGCAGGATGTAGGAGATGGCGGTGATCATGATGTAGGTGCAGTGGATGCCGCAGTTCACCAGTCTCCGCAGCGTCTCTCGCCCCTCAAGTCTCGGCCGGCTGTCTACCACGATGACCCGGAACCTCTTACCACTGTTGTGCGCCTCGCAGAGCGTGAACGTGACAAGTGAAGAGCTGAGGGGTACACAGAGAGGGTGTCAGTCATTGGGGCCTCGGGAAGGGGGGGGGGGAGGGGGGTTAGGGGCACCACTCACCAGCCATACACCAAGATGACATCGTCCTCGCTGATCTTCTCCGCCGCAGACTTGGCGATGGCCTGAGCCGCCAATCCGATCTTCTCGTGGATGTAGAGATCTATGCACTGATACAGGTGATCCTTGGCCTGAAGATGAGGGAGCAAAACCAGAACATCCCCTTCAAGCAGCTGGTACTACAACTCCCAGCATGCCCCACAGCCGCTCCTATACCCGCCTCGTCCTGAGTGTTATATACACATGAGGTCACCTCTATACGGGGCCCCGATCGGTCGTCACTCACCTCCTCCTCGCTCTTCTGCCGGCTGATGTTGGAGATCTCCTTCTTTATGTACTTGATGGCATTTCCCATGCTCGCTGATAGGGGGCGACACTGAGTCAGGAAACTGCAATAGAAAGACGTAACAGCGTTATAGACAGACACTCCCAACCCAGAAACCCCCACCCTCATTATCCACCACTACCACCCTC
Source organism: Leptodactylus fuscus (assembly GCF_031893055.1). Taxonomy (NCBI): domain Eukaryota; kingdom Metazoa; phylum Chordata; class Amphibia; order Anura; family Leptodactylidae; genus Leptodactylus; species Leptodactylus fuscus. The sequence goes on from NC_134267.1 coordinate 242,565,741, forward strand.
ATCATGTACTGGCAGTGGCACCACTGTTGTACTCCGCACCAGTACAAGCCCCTCCCTCCTGGACGTTGACCCCTCACCTGATGGCCGGCTTCAGCTTGTTGACCAGGTCACGTGACAGCTCCTCATGGGGCGGGGTATTATAGTCCTGGATCACCTGTCATACAAGGGGGCAGCAGTTCACTCATCAGCCAGTAGGGGAAGGGGGCGGGGCTCTGGGTTTTGGTGGGTGGGGTCTTACGTTACCTGTTTGAAGCAGTGCAATAAGGCTACACAGCGGGAGTTGGAGCCGGTGACGATGCCCTGAGAGTACCGGAGCCCGAGCCGCACCACCGCCGGGTGTATGCCGGAGTGCGGGATGCTGGGAGAGAAGAGGGAGGGGTCAGAGCGAGGGTGATACAGTGCGCTGCGCCAGACACACTGCAGGCGACATGCTCACCTCATCTGCTGGGTGAGGGGGATCTTGCGGCTGTACTGGTGCAGGTGGGAGAACAGGCTGACCTTTCTACCGTAGTCTTGGCGGTACGGAACCTGCAGGGAGAGAGACCAGGAACAGCTCTACTCCAGTCACAGCCAAAGCTGCATCCTGCACTGTGAACACTACATCTCCCACAATGCACCAATGTAGAACACTTATACCAGAAGAATTATGAGTGCAGCTCTGGATGTGAACACAGTATAAAATAGATCATATTACAGTCTCAAGGGAGGGGGAGAAAGTCGTGAGGTTATAACGAAGGTCATGTCATGGAAACCAATCACAGCAGCCCAAATGTTAGACACACCCACAGCACACTGCTGACGCACCTCCAGTGCCCCGAGGACATCCCGCTCACCCCCAGACCTCTATAGGGCAAAGAGGGCAAGTAATAGTCAACAAGAAAATCAGAGCAGACCCAAGAAGAAGGAGCCGGGCACAGCCTGCAAGGGGGATGGAACCAGGCACAGCCTGCGGGGAGAGGGAGGGGGAGCCAGGCACAGCCTACGGGGGAGGGATGGGGAGCCGGGCACAGCCTACGGGGGAGGGATGGGGAGCCGGGCACAGCCTGCGGGGGAGGGATGGGGAGCCGGGCACAGCCTGCGGGGGAGGGATGGGGAGCCGGGCACAGCCTGCGGGGAGAGGTAGAAGGAGCCAGGCACAGCCTGCGGGGAGAGGTGGGAGGAGCCAGGCACAGCCTGCGGGGAGAGGTAGAAGGAGCCAGGCACAGCCTGCGGGGAGAGGTGGGAGGAGCCAGGCACAGCCTGCGGGGAGAGGTAGAAGGAGCCAGGCACAGCCTGCGGGGAGAGGTAGAAGGAGCCAGGCACAGCCTGCGGGGAGAGGTAGAAGGAGCCAGGCACAGCCCGTGGGGAGAGGTAGGAGGAGCCAGGCACAGCCTGCAGGGAGAGCGAGGGGGAGCCAGGCACAGCCGGGAGGGGGAGCCAGGCACAGCCTGCAGGGAGAGGGAGACAGGCACAGCCCGCAGGGAGAGGTAGGAGGAGCCAGGCACAGCCTGCAGGGAGAGGGAGGGGGAGCCAGGCACAGCCTGCAGGGAGAGGGAGGGGGAGCCAGGCACAGCCCGTGGGGAGAGGTAGGAGGAGCCAGGCACAGCCCGCGGGGAGAGGTAGGAGGAGCCAGGCACAGCCCGCGGGGAGAGGTAGGAGGAGCCAGGCACAGCCTGCAGGGAGAGGGAGGGGGAGCCAGGCACAGCCCGTGGGGAGAGGTAGGAGGAGCCAGGCACAGCCTGCAGGGAGGGGGAGCCAGGCACAGCCTGCGGGGAGAGGTAGGAGGAGCCTGGCTCAGCCTGCGGGGAGAAGGAGGGGGAGCCTGGCACAGCCTGTGGGGAGAGGGAGGGGGAGCCAAGCACAGCCAGTGGGGAGACAGAAATAGCCTGCGGGGGAAGTGGGGTGGAGTCTCTGGTGAGGGGGATCCAAACACAGCAGACCCCAGAGAGATGAAGGGGGGAGCGGAGCAAGACACAGCCCTAGTGATATAGAAAGGGGTCATTACAGACCAGGACACAACACTCCGCTCACCTGCTGCCGTTCCAGTTTCTTTGCCAGTTTCTTTTGCGCTTCAGGATCATCCACAAGGACATATTCTGGAAGACGCTTCACTGCAAGAGAAGAAACATCACCCAAGAATTACAGAGGTGGAAGACAGGAGCAAGGGGCAGGAGACCTCGGGGGCAGGAGAAGGACACCACACGGGCCAGAGATAAGGATGATGAGGAGACCCTAAGGGGTCGGCGATAAGGAGAAGGCGACCAAAGGGCCAACGACTAGGAGACGATGACAGGGATGAGAGGGAGAAGACAACAAGGATATTGACGTCTGCCTCACCTGTTTGGCTCTCAGGGGGCGGTGCTTTGACCTTAGTGGGCGCCGTTCCTGCACTTGGGTCCACCTTCTTGTTCTGCTTCTGGGCGCGCTCGGCCTCCTGTTTGGCTCTTCGCTCTGCTCGTAGCTCTGCCTTTGACTTTCCTCCAGCCGGTGGCTCAGATATGACTGTAGCAGGGGTTGGAGCGACAGGAGGTGTAACAGAGGGCTGAGAGGACTCCACTACAAGACAAAAAAAACCCATGGAGAATCAAGACTTCAAAGGGTCATCCCCAGCCCCAATTCAGTTACCATAACCTCACCATAACTTTCTACCCTTGAGGTCACTCACCTTTTTGGGGGGCACTTTCCTGACCCCCCGCTGTCGGGGCTTCCACTGGCGCAGCCGTCTTCTCCTTGCCCTTCTTCTGCAGCTTTTTCTCCTTTCGTAGACGGAGCTTCTCCTCTTTGGAGAGCTCCTGACCCTTCACCTGGGTAAAGGACAGCAATAAAATACCCGATAGCCCCTGCCCCAACACTTATACTAATGAAAGCCGCAAGTGGCCACGCCCTCTGACCACGACTACAAGCACCCAATGGGAGACCAGCAGGTCAACAGAGGCCAGGTAGAAGGACCAACAGGGGCAGAAACCTACCTTCAATTTCAAAGGATCCATCTTCTGTTTATTTCTATCTGTGTAAGACAAGACATACGAGTATAATCACCTGAAGCTCCTCCCACTGATAGAGACCACACCCACCACCACACCTGTACGGATATAAGTGCATAACAGATAGGAGGAGGCGATATACCCACTAGGAGGTGATGTATATGATATGATACCATCTCCAAAGGGAGATTGTAACCCCTTGGATGCCTCAGTCAAATATGACAGTGGCAACCAAGGGGTTCCGCTATGTTGCTGTCTCCAGCATCCCCCACGGTGAGATCAGGGGGTGTCCTAATCTGTAGTCTGCAACCCAGGGTCTGGCCAGTGACCCTAGACTCCTACAAGCCCCCCATTCCCTAGTTGATCCTGCCGAGACCTCAGGAAGTCAGTCTATGCGTCTGCAACGTCTGACTTCCTGTATAGACTGCAAGACACGTGTATGCTGTGTATCGCAATCTATAATATGGAATCAGCAATCAAAGCATCACTGGTTCAAGTGTCTTAAAGGGACATCAAAAAGTAAAAAAGAAAGTAAAAAAACTAAAATAAAGTGTTTGTAAAAAAATTAATAAAGTTATAAAGCTCCAAAAATTCCGCATAGAAAATGAATTCTATTAAAAAACCTAAAAATTTATAAAAACAAAGCATATTTGGTATTGCCGCGTCCGTAACAATCTGTACAATAAAACTGAACCTATATTTAATGTACTCGGAGAACCTCGGGAAAAAAAAAAAGGAAGAAAAAAACCCCAGAAGTAATGATTTTTCACCATCTCACCTTACAAAATATGCTATAAAAAGTGATCAAAAAGTCACATGTACCCCAAAACAGTTCCAATAAAAAGCATAAGTTGTCCCGCAAAAAATAAGCCCCCAACCAACTGTGTCAACCGAAAAATAAAAATGTTACGTATCTCAGACCCGCAGAATAAAGGTCACATGTTACTTATACTGTACACTGCATGCCGTAACCGTACTGACCCGCAGAATAAAGGTCACATGTCACTTATACTGTACACTGCACGCCATAACCGTACCGACCCGCAGAATAAAGGTCACATGTCACTTATACTGTACACTGCACGTCGTAACCGTACCGACCCGCAGAATAACAGTCACATGTTACTTATACTGTACACTGCACGCCGTAACCGTACCGACCCGCAGAATAACGGTCACATGTTACTTATACTGTACACTGCACGCCGTAACTGTACCGACCCGCAGAATAAAGGGAACATGTTACTTATACTGTACACTGCACGGCGTAACCGTACCGACCCGAAAAATAAAAGTCACATGTTACTTATACTGTACACTGCACGCCGTAACCGTACCGACCTGCAGAATAACGGTCACATGTTACTTATACTGTACACTGCACGCCGTAACCGTACCGACCCGCAGAATAACAGTCACATGTTACTTATACTGTACACTGCACGCCGTAACCATACCGACCCACAGAATAAAGGTCACATGTTACTTATACTGTACACTGCACGCCGTAACCGTACCGACCCGCAGAATAACGGTCACATGTTACTTATACTGTACGCTGCACACTGTAACCGTACCGACCCGCAGAATAAAGGTCACATGTTACTTATACTGTACACTGCACGCCGTAACTGTACCGACCCGCAAAATAACGGTCACATGTTACTTATACTGTACACTGCATGCCATAACCGTACCGACCCGCAGAATAACGGTCACATGTTACTTATACTGTACACTGCACGCCGTAACCGTACCGACCCGCAGAATAAAGGTCACATGTTACTTATACTGTACACTGCACGCCGTAACTGTACCGACCCGCAGAATAAAGGGAACATGTTACTTATACTGTACACTGCACGGCGTAACCGTACCGACCCGAAAAATAAAAGTCACATGTTACTTATACTGTACACTGCACGCCGTAACCGTACCGACCTGCAGAATAACGGTCACATGTTACTTATACTGTACACTGCACGCCGTAACCGTACCGACCCGCAGAATAACAGTCACATGTTACTTATACTGTACACTGCACGCCGTAACCATACCGACCCACAGAATAAAGGTCACATGTTACTTATACTGTACACTGCACGCCGTAACCGTACCGACCCGCAGAATAACGGTCACATGTTACTTATACTGTACGCTGCACACTGTAACCGTACCGACCCGCAGAATAAAGGTCACATGTTACTTATACTGTACACTGCACGCCGTAACCGTACCGACCCGCAGAATAAAGGCCACGTTACTTATACTGTACACTGCATGCCGTAACCGTACCGACCCGCAGAATAAAGGCCACATGTTACTTATACTGTACACTGCACGCCGTAACCGTACCGACCCGCAGAATAAAGGTCACATGTTACTTATACTGTACACTGCACGCCGTAACCGTACCGACCCCCAGAATAAAGGGAACATGTTACTTATACTGTACACTGCACGCCGTAACCATACCGACCCGCAGAATAAAGGTCACATGTTACTTATACTGTACACTGCACACCGTAACCGTACCGACCCGCAGAATAAAGGTCACATGTTACTTATACTGTACACTGCACACCGTAACCGTACCAACCCGCAGAATAACAGTCACATGTTACTTATACTGTACGCTGCACACCGTAACCGTACCAACCCGCAGAATAACAGTCACATGTCACTTATACTGTACACTGCATGCCGTAACCGTACCGACCCGCAGAATAACGGTCACATGTTACTTATACTGTACACTGCACGCCGTAACCGTACCGACCCGCAGAATAAAGGTCACATGTTACTTATACTGTACACTGCACGCCGTAACCGTACCGACCCGCAGAATAAAGGTCACATGTTACTTATACTGTACACTGCACGCCGTAACCGTACCGACCCACAGAATAAAGGTCACATGTTACTTATACTGTACACTGCACGCCGTAACCGTACCGACCCGCAGAATAAAGGTCACATGTTACTTATACTGTACACTGCACGCCGTAACCGTACCGACCCACAGAATAAAGGTCACATGTTACTAATACTGTACACTGCACGCCGTAACCGTACCGACCCGCAGAATAAAGGTCACATGTTACGTATACTGTACACTGCACGCCGTAACTGTACCGACCCGCAGAATAAAGGTCACATGTTACTTATACTGTACACTGCACGCCGTAACCGTACCGACCCGCAGAATAAAGGTCACATGTTACTTATACTGTACACTGCACGCCGTAACCGTACCGACCCGCAGAATAAAGGTCACATGTTACGTATACTGTACACTGCACGCCGTAACTGTACCGACCCGCAGAATAAAGGTCACATGTTACGTATACTGTACACTGCACGCCGTAACTGTACCGACCCGCAGAATAAAGGGAACATGTTACTTATACTGTACACTGCACGCCGTAACCGTACCGACCCGCAGAATAAAGGTCACATGTTACGTATACTGTACACTGCACGCCGTAACTGTACCGACCCGCAGAATAAAGGTCACATGTTACGTATACTGTACACTGCACGCCGTAACTGTACCGACCCGCAGAATAAAGGGAACATGTTACTTATACTGTACACTGCACGCCGTAACTGTACCGACCCGCAGAATAAAGGTCACATGTTACTTATACTGTACACTGCACGCCGTAACCGTACCGACCCGCAGAATAAAGGTCACATGTTACTTATACTGTACACTGCACGCCGTAACCGTACCGACCCACAGAATAAAGGTCACATGTTACTTATACTGTACACTGCACGCCGTAACCGTACCGACCCGCAGAATAAAGGTCACATGTTACTTATACTGTACACTGCACGCCGTAACCGTACCGACCCGCAGAATAAAGGTCACATGTTACGTATACTGTACACTGCACGCCGTAACTGTACCGACCCGCAGAATAAAGGTCACATGTTACGTATACTGTACACTGCACGCCGTAACTGTACCGACCCGCAGAATAAAGGGAACATGTTACTTATACTGTACACTGCACGCCGTAACTGTACCGACCCGCAGAATAATGGTCACATGTTACTTATACTGTACACTGCACGCCGTAACCGTACCGACCCGCAGAATAAAGGCCACATGTTACTTATACTGTACACTGCACGCCGTAACCGTACCGACCCGCAGAATAAAGGTAACATGTTACTTATACTGTACACTGCATGCCGTAACCGTACCGACCCGCAGAATAACGGTCACATGTTACTTATACTGTACACTGCACGCCGTAACTGTACCGACCTGCAGAATAACGGTCACATGTTACTTATACTGTACACTGCACGTCGTAACCGTACCAACCCGCAGAATAAAGGTCACATGTTACTTATACTGTACACTGCACACCGTAACCGTACCGACCCACAGAATAAAGGTCACATGTTACTTATACTGTACACTGCACACCGTAACCGTACCGACTCGCAGAATAAAGGTCACATGTTACTTATACTGTACACTGCACGCCGTAACCGTACCGACCCGCAGAATAAAGGTCACATGTTACTTATACTGTACACTGCACGCCGTAACCGTACCAACCCGCAGAATAACGGTCACATGTTACTTATACTGTACGCTGCACGTCGTAACCGTACCAACCTGCAGAATAACAGTCACATGTTACTTATACAGTACGCTGCACGCCGTAACCGTACCGACCCGCAGAATAAAGGTCACATGTTACTTATACTGTACACTGCACGCCGTAACTGTACCGACCCGCAGAATAACGGTCACATGTTACTTATACTGTACACTGCACGTCGTAACCGTACCAACCCGCAGAATAAAGGTCACATGTTACTTATACTGTACACTGCACGCCGTAACTGTACCGACCCGCAGAATAACGGTCACATGTTACTTATACTGTACACTGCACGCCGTAACCGTACCGACCCACAGAATAACAGTCACATGTTACTTATACTGTACACTGCACACCGTAACCGTACCGACCCGCAGAATAAAGGTCACATGTTACTTATTCTGTACACTGCACGCCGTAACCGTACCGACCCGCAGAATAAAGGCCACATGATACTTATACTGTACACTGCATGCCGTAACCGTACCGACCCGCAGAATAAAGGGAACATGTTACTTATACTGTACACTGCACGCCGTAACTGTACCGACCCGCAGAATAACGGTCACATGTTACTTATACTGTACACTGCACGCCGTAACCGTACCGACCCACAGAATAACAGTCACATGTTACTTATACTGTACACTGCACACCGTAACCGTACCGACCCGCAGAATAAAGGTCACATGTTACTTATTCTGTACACTGCACGCCGTAACCGTACCGACCCGCAGAATAAAGGCCACATGTTACTTATACTGTACACTGCATGCCGTAACCGTACCGACCCGCAGAATAAAGGGAACATGTTACTTATACTGTACACTGCACGCCGTAACCGTACCGACCCGCAGAATAAAGGTCACATGTTACTTATACTGTACACTGCACGCCGTAACTGTACCGACCCGCAGAATAAAGGGAACATGTTACTTATACCGTACACTGCACGCCGTAACTGTACCGACCCGCAGAATAATGGTCACATGTTACTTATACTGTACACTGCATGCCGTAACCGTACCGACCCGCAGAATAAAGGTCACATGTTACTTATACTGTACACTGCACGCCGTAACCGTACCGACCCCCAGAATAACAGTCACATGTTACTTATACTGTACACTGCACGCCGTAACCGTACCGACCCGCAGAATAAAGGTCACATGTTACTTATATTGTGCGCTGCATGGCGAAAAATTTTAAAAGTAAAACTCAATGCCAGAATTGATTTTTTTTTTAAAATCCAGCAAAAAAGTGTTAATAAAATGTATTTAATAACTTGTAGGCGCCCAATAATGGTGTCATTACAAAATACATCTCATCCCGCAAACAACAAGCTCTTGCCCGCGTCACCAGAAAAATAAAAAAAATATAACAAAAAACCCCAAATCACCAAATTATTAGGACACAAGTGGCGGCGGCAGGAAGGGAATATATAAGGAGGGGGAGCGAATATCAGGGGACACCCCCGATTTACAGCTTATGGGGAAAAAGACACCAGAAGTGACCTCCAGAGTGACCCCCCAATCATAGGAGCTACTAGGACATAGTAATGGTGCTCCCAATGTCCTCCGCACAGCTTAGAAATTCACTTCACCATCCGCCATAATTTATTATCTATAAATGAATACGCAGCCGATGGTGAAAATGCGTCACATGTTGTGCCCGACTTGTATCAGAGATGATGCTCCAAAGGCTGTAGAGCCCGGGATCCCCACTTATCAGTTTTTGTAGTGTCCCCATTTTACGGTTTTATATACCGCTAGAAAGCCAATAGTGCACTGAATTTAGCGCACTGTCGGCCTTCTCGTTATGTTCCCCGCGGCTGGAGATATTGGTGGCGTTATAGTGACACAGATCTCTGCTCACTGTCAGAAAGGTGACAGTCAGGCCGGGGTGTGAGGAGGGCCCTCCATGACTGTATTTGTCTATAGACCAGGGGGGCGTTCTTCACAGCTTAGTATCATCACTGGGCAGTAAGGAGCGCCCCCTCTGACAGTACAGGGCTATGGACGAGCGCAGTCAGGAGGGGCGTTCCTCATAGCCCAGCTAGACTGTCAGGAACCCTTATGACAGTGGGCAGAGATCGGTAATGGCTCTGATATCTGCAGCCCCGGGGCACGTGAGGGGAAGCCGAGAGTGCACGAAATTCAGTGTGCTATTGGCTTTCTAGCGGAATATAAAACCGCAGGTGTAGGAGGACGTGAACAATTCTCTACAAATGTGGTGTTATACTGTGCAGGGGCAGGAAAGGGGGCGCTATGCCAAGGAGGGGGGACCCAAGTCAAAAGCATCCCATGGGGCCGAGCCTTCTCTAGTCTCATCCCTGTCTGTATTTATTACACCCTGGACCCTGGCGCTGATTTTGCAGCAGATTTTTCCCTCATTCCGACTCCATCTGAAAGAATTAGTGCAGGACGCGGAAAAAATACAAAAAAAAGCGTCGCACTGGACCTCACTGCGGATTCGGAGGCCACGGCCTGAGACTCCGCACTGGTTATACCCCATTGAGCCGAGGGGCAGAAAATAAAGATAAAGCCGGGGCAGATGTCGCCTAAAATTCCTCTTTACTCTCTGATGTCTGGCCTGGACTCCAGGAGGTCGCCTCAGCAAAAAAGGGGCCCCCAAAAACCTGGAGCCAGCCCTATGTATATATATATATATATATATATATATATATATATATATATATATATATATATATATATATATATATAGATGTATAATAGATAGGATGTGGTGATGTCACTACTGTAGATAGAGATATATATACACACAGAGAGAAACATAATAGATAGGGGGTGGTGATGTCACTACTAGTAGTATATATATATATATATATAGACAAGAGGAGGTGATGTCACTACTAGTAGTATATATATATATATATATATATTAGAGAAGAGTAGGTGATGTCACTAGCGTAGATATATATGTATATATGGTGATGTGACGGCTGCACTGATATAGCTGTATACTGTCTAGGAGGCTGCTGTGTATATACAGGGGGCTGCACCGCCGGTCTCCCGGTTCTCACCCGGTTGGTCGCTCTCCTCCATGTTTTCTCTTCTCCCGGCACTTCCGGTTTGTGGAGTCACAGCGCAGCCATGTGGTCGGAGGACGGAGCCGCCATGTCACAGTCTGGCAGGATGAGCTCATCTACTGGCAGAGCAGCCAGTCAGCGGGCACGTAGGACGTAGATAGGAAGGCTCAGCGGCAGCCATGATTGATAAGGGCAGGTGGTGGGAGGGGCGATAATAATATACAGTACTCGTCTAATAGCGAGCCCCGCCCCCAAATAAGTGATACCACTCATATGGTATATAGTGAAGGAGAGAGAGGTCATATCTAGAGCACGTCCTGCTCAGGAGCCATTGTATATGGTCTCAGGGCAGTGCAAGTGTGTAAAGCTGGAGGGGACAAGGGTCTGGAGGGAAAACAGAGGGGCTTGGTGGGGGACAGAGGAGTCTGGAGGGGACAGAGGGGCCTGGAGGGGGACAGAGGGGTCTGGAGGGGACAGAGGAGTCTGGAGGGGACAGAGGAATCTGGAGGGGGACAGAGGGGTCTGGAGGAGGACAGAGGGGTCTGGAGGGGACAGAGGGGTCTGGAGGAGGACAGAGGAGTCTGGAGGGGACAGAGGGGCCTGGAGGGGGACAGAGGGGTCTGGAGGGGACAGAGGAGTCTGGAGGGGACAGAGGGGCCTGGAGGGGGACAGAGGGGTCTGGAGGAGGACAGAGGAGTCTGGAGGGGACAGAGGGGTCTGGAGGGGACAGAGGGGTCTGGAGGGAAAACAGAGGGGCTTGGTGGGGGACAGAGGAGCCTAGAGGGGTCTGGAGGGGACAGAGGGGTCTGGAGGGGACAGAGGGGCCTGGAGGGGGACAGAGGGGTCTGGAGGAGGACAGAGGAGTCTGGAGGGGACAGAGGGGTCTGGAGGAGACAGAGGAGTCTGGAGGGGGACAGAGGGGTCTGGAGGGGACAGAGGAGTCTGGAGGGGGACAGAGGGGTCTGGAGGAGGACAGAGGAGTCTGGAGGGGACAGAGGGGTCTGGAGGGGACAGAGGGGTCTGGAGGGAAAACAGAGGGGCTTGGTGGGGGACAGAGGAGCCTGGAGGGGGACAGAGGGGCCTGGAGGGGGACAGAGGGGTCTGGAGGAGGACAGAGGAGTCTGGAGGGGACAGAGGGGTCTGGAGGGGACAGAGGAGTCTGGAGGGAAAACAGAGGGGCTTGGTGGGGGACAGAGGAGTCTGGAGGGGACAGAGGGGTCTGGAGGGGACAGAGGAGTCTGGAGGGGGACAGAGGAGTCTGGAGGGGACAGAGGAGTCTGGAGGGGGACAGAGGAGTCTGGAGGGGACAGTGGAGTCTGGAGGAGGACAGAGGAGTCTGGAGGGGACAGAGGAGTCTGGAGGGGGACAGAGGAGTCTGGAGGGGACAGAGGGGTCTGGAGGGGACAGAGGAGTCTGGAGGAGGACAGAGGAGTCTGGAGGGAACAGAGGAGTCTGGAGGGGACAGAGGGGTCTGGAGGGGACAGAGGAGTCTGGAGGAGGACAGAGGAGTCTGGAGGGGACAGAGGAGTCTAGAGGGGTCTGGAGGGGACAGAGGAGTCTGGAGGAGGACAGAGGAGTCTGGAGGGGGACAGAGGAGTCTGGAGGGGACAGTGGAGTCTGGAGGGAAAACAGAGGGGTCTGGTGGGGGACAAAGGGGCCTGGAGGGGACAGTGGAGTCTGGAGGGAAAACAGAGGGGTCTGGTGGGGGACAAAGGGGCCTGGAGGGGACAGTGGAGTCTGGAGGGAAAACAGAGGGGTCTGGTGGGGGACAAAGGGGCCTGGAGGGGGACAGAGGAGTCTGGAGGGGACAGAGGAATCTGGAGGGGACAGAGGAGTCTGGAGGGGACAGAGGAATCTGGAGGGGACAGAGGAGTCTGGAGGGGGACAGAGGAGTCTGGAGGGGACAGAGGAGCCTGGTGGGGGACAAAGGGGCCTGGAGGGGACAGTGGAGTCTGGAGGAAAAACAGAGGGGTCTGGTGGGGGACAAAGGGGCCTGGAGGGCGACAGAGGAGTCTGGAAGGGACAGAGGAGTCTGGAGGGGGACAGAGGAGTCTGGAGGGGACAGAGGAGTCTGGAGGAGACAGAGGAGTCTGGAGGGGGACAGAGGAGTCTGGAGGAGACAGAGGAGTCTGGAGGGGACAGAGGAGTCTGGAGGGGACAGAGGAGTCTGGAGGGGGACAGAGGAGTCTGGAGGGGACAGTGGAGTCTGGAGGGAAAACAGAGGGGTCTGGAGGGGACAAAGGGGCCTGGAGGGGGACAGAGGAGTCTGGAGGGGGACAGAGGGGCCTGGTGGGGGACAGAGGAGTGTGGAGGGGACAGAGGAGTCTGGAGGGGGACAGAGGAATCTGGAGGGGGACAGAGGAGTCTGGAGGGGGACAGAGGAGTCTGGAGGGGGACAGAGGAATCTGGAGGGGGACAGAGGAATCTGGAGGGGGACAGAGGAGTCTGGAGGGGGACAGAGGAGCCTGGTGGGGGACAGAGGAGTCTGGAGGGGACAGAGGAATCTGGAGGGGGACAGAGGAGTCTGGAGGGGGACAGAGGAGTCTGGAGGGGGACAGAGGAATCTGGAGGGGGACAGAGGAGTCTGGAGGGGACAGAGGGGCCTGGAGGGGACAGAGGAGTCTGGAGGGGACAGTGGAGTCTGGAGGGAAAACAGAGGGGTCTGGAGGGGACAAAGGGGCCTGGAGGGGGACAGAGGAGTCTGGAGGGGACAGAGGAGTCTGGAGGGGGACAGAGGAGTCTGGAGGGGACAGAGGGGCCTGGAGGGGACAGTGGAGTCTGGAGGGAAAACAGAGGGGTCTGGTGGGGGACAAAGGGGCCTGGAGGGGACAGTGGAGTCTGGAGGGAAAACAGAGGGGTCTGGTGGGGGACAAAGGGGCCTGGAGGGGGACAGAGGAGTCTGGAGGGGGACAGAGGAGTCTGGAGGGGACAGAGGAGTCTGGAGGGGACAGAGGAATCTGGAGGGGACAGAGGAGTCTGGAGGGGACAGAGGAATCTGGAGGGGACAGAGGAGTCTGGAGGGGGACAGAGGAGTCTGGAGGGGACAGAGGAGCCTGGTGGGGGACAAAGGGGCCTGGAGGGGACAGTGGAGTCTGGAGGGAAAACAGAGGGGTCTGGTGGGGGACAAAGGGGCCTGGAGGGCGACAGAGGAGTCTGGAAGGGACAGAGGAGTCTGGAGGGGGACAGAGGAGTCTGGAGGGGGACAGAGGAGTCTGGAGGGGACAGAGGAGTCTGGAGGAGACAGAGGAGTCTGGAGGGGGACAGAGGGGTCTGGAGGGGACAAAGGGGCCTGGAGGGGGACAGAGGAGTCTGGAGGGGACAGAGGAGTCTGGAGGGGGACAGAGGAGTCTGGAGGGGACAGAGGGGCCTGGAGGGGACAGTGGAGTCTGGAGGGAAAACAGAGGGGTCTGGTGGGGGACAAAGGGGCCTGGAGGGGACAGTGGAGTCTGGAGGGGGACAGAGGAGTCTGGAGGAGACAGAGGAGTCTGGAGGGGACAGAGGAGTCTGGAGGGGACAGTGGAGTCTGGAGGGGGACAGAGGAGTCTGGAGGGGACAGTGGAGTCTGGAGGGAAAACAGAGGGGTCTGGAGGGGACAAAGGGGCCTGGAGGGGGACAGAGGAGTCTGGAGGGGGACAGAGGGGCCTGGTGGGGGACAGAGGGGCCTGGTGGGGGACAGAGGAGTGTGGAGGGGACAGAGGAGTCTGGAGGGGGACAGAGGAATCTGGAGGGGGACAGAGGAGTCTGGAGGGGGGACAGAGGAGTCTGGAGGGGGACAGAGGAATCTGGAGGGGGACAGAGGAGTCTGGAGGGGGACAGAGGGGCCTGGTGGGGGACAGAGGAGTCTGGAGGGGACAGAGGAGTCTGGAGGGGGACAGAGGAGTCTGGAGGGGACAGAGGGGCCTGGTGGGGGACAAAGGGGCCTGCAGGGGACAGTGGAGTCTGGAGGGAAAACAGAGGGGTCTGGTGGGGGACAAAGGGGCCTGGAGGGGACAGTGGAGTCTGGAGTGAAAACAGAGGGGTCTGGTGGGGGACAAAGGGGCCTGGAGGAGGACAGAGGAGTCTGGAGGGGACAGAGGAATCTGGAGGGGACAGAGGAGTCTGGAGGGGACAGAGGAATCTGGAGGGGACAGAGGAGTCTGGAGGGGACAGAGGAGTCTGGAGGGGGACAGAGGAGTCTGGAGGGGACAGAGGAGTCTGGAGGGGACAGAGGAGCCTGGTGGGGGACAAAGGGGCCTGGAGGGGACAATGGAGTCTGGAGGGAAAACAGAGGGGTCTGGTGGGGGACAAAGGGGCCTGGAGGGCGACAGAGGAGTCTGGAAGGGACAGAGGAGTCTGGAGGGGGACAGAGGAGTCTGGAGGGGGACAGAGGAGTCTGGAGGAGACAGAGGAGTCTGGAGGGGGACAGAGGAGTCTGGATGGGACAGTGGAGTCTGGAGGGGACAGAGGAGTCTGGAGGAGACAGAGGAGTCTGGAGGGGACAGAGGAGTCTGGAGGGGACAGAGGAGTCTGGAGGGGGACAGAGGAGTCTGGAGGGGACAGTGGAGTCTGGAGGGAAAACAGAGGGGTCTGGACGGGACAAAGGGGCCTGGAGGGAGACAGAGGAATCTGGAGGGGGACAGAGGGGCCTGGTGGGGGACAGAGGAGTCTGGAGGGGACAGATCAGTCTGGAGGGGGACAGAGGAATCTGGAGGGGGACAGAGGGGCCTGGTGGGGGACAGAGGAGTCTGGAGGGGACAGAGGGGTCTGGAGGGGACAGAGGAGTCTGGAGGGGGACAGAGGAGTCTGGAGGGGACAGAGGGGCCTGGTGGGGGACAAAGGGGCCTGGAGGGGACAGTGGAGTCTGGAGGGAAAACAGAGGGGTCTGGTGGGGGACAAAGGGGCCTGGAGGGGACAGTGGAGTCTGGAGGGAAAACAGAGGGGTCTGGTGGGGGACAAAGGGGCCTGGAGGGGGACAGAGGAGTCTGGAGGGGGACAGAGGAGTCTGGAGGGGACAGAGGAGTTTGGAGGGGACAGAGGAATCTGGAGGGGACAGAGGAATCTGGAGGGGATAGAGGAGTCTGGAGGGGACAGAGGAATCTGGAGGGGACAGAGGAGTCTGGAGGGGACAGAGGAGTCTGGAGGGGGACAGAGGAGTCTGGAGGGGACAGAGGAGTCTGGAGGGGACAGAGGGGTCTGGTGGGGGACAAAGGGGCCTGGAGGGCGACAGAGGAGTCTGGAAGGGACAGAGGAGTCTGGAGGGGGACAGAGGAGTCTGGAGGAGACAGAGGAGTCTGGATGGGGACAGAGGAGTCTGGAGGAGACAGAGGAGTCTGGAGGGGACAGAGGAGTCTGGAGGGGACAGAGGAGTCTGGAGGGGGACAGAGGAGTCTGGAGGGGACAGTGGAGTCTGGAGGGAAAACAGAGGGGTCTGGAGGGGACAAAGGGGCCTGGAGGGGGACAGAGGAGTCTGGAGGGGGACAGAGGGGCCTGGTGGGGGACAGAGGAGTGTGGAGGGGACAGAGGAGTCTGGAGGGGGACAGAGGAATCTGGAGGGGGACAGAGGAGTCTGGAGGGGGACAGAGGAGTCTGGAGGAGGACAGAGGAGTCTGGAGGGGGACAGAGGGGCCTGGTGGGGGACAGAGGTGTCTGGAGGGGACAGAGGAGTCTGGAGGGGGACAGAGGAGTCTGGAGGGGACAGAGGGGCCTGGTGGGGGACAAAGGGGCCTGCAGGGGACAGTGGAGTCTGGAGGGAAAACAGAGGGGTCTGGTGGGGGACAAAGGGGCCTGGAGGGGACAGTGGAGTCTGGAGGGAAAACAGAGGGGTCTGGTGGGGGACAAAGGGGCCTGGAGGGGGACAGAGGAGTCTGGAGGGGGACAGAGGAGTCTGGAGGGGACAGAGGAGTCTGGAGGGGACAGAGGAATCTGGAGGGGACAGAGGAATCTGGAGGGGACAGAGGAGTCTGGAGGGGACAGAGGAATCTGGAGGGGACAGAGGAGTCTGGAGGGGACAGAGGAGTCTGGAGGGGGACAGAGGAGTTTGGAGGGGACAGAGGAGTCTGGAGGGGACAGAGGAGTCTGGAGGGGACAGAGGAGCCTGGTGGGGGACAAAGGGGCCTGGAGGGGACAATGGAGTCTGGAGGGAAAACAGAGGGGTCTGGTGGGGGACAAAGGGGCCTGGAGGGCGACAGAGGAGTCTGGAAGGGACAGAGGAGTCTGGAGGGGGACAGAGGAGTCTGGAGGGGGACAGAGGAGTCTGGAGGAGACAGAGGAGTCTGGAGGGGGACAGAGGAGTCTGGAGGGGACAGAGGAGTCTGGAGGAGACAGAGGAGTCTGGAGGGGACAGAGGAGTCTGGAGGGGACAGAGGAGTCTGGAGGGGGACAGAGGAGTCTGGAGGGGACAGTGGAGTCTGGAGGGAAAACAGAGGGGTCTGGACGGGACAAAGGGGCCTGGAGGGAGACAGAGGAATCTGGAGGGGGACAGAGGGGCCTGGTGGGGGACAGAGGAGTCTGGAGGGGACAGAGGAGTCTGGAGGGGACAGAGGAGTCTGGAGGGGACAGAGGAATCTGGAGGGGACAGAGGAGTCTGGAGGAGACAGAGGAGTCTGGAGGGGACAGAGGAGTCTGGAGGGGACAGAGGAGTCTGGAGGGGACAGTGGAGTCTGGAGGGAAAACAGAGGGGTCTGGACGGGACAAAGGGGCCTGGAGGGAGACAGAGGAATCTGGAGGGGGACAGAGGGGCCTGGTGGGGGACAGAGGAGTCTGGAGGGGACAGAGGAGTCTGGAGGGGGACAGAGGAATCTGGAGGGGGACAGAGGGGCCTGGTGGGGGACAAAGGGGCCTGGAGGGGACAGTGGAGTCTGGAGGGAAAACAGAGGGGTCTGGTGGGGGACAAAGGGGCCTGGAGGGGACAGTGGAGTCTGGAGGGAAAACAGAGGGGTCTGGTGGGGGACAAAGGGGCCTGGAGGGGGACAGAGGAGTCTGGAGGGGACAGAGGAGTTTGGAGGGGACAGAGGAATCTGGAGGGGACAGAGGAATCTGGAGGGGACAGAGGAGTCTGGAGGGGACAGAGGAATCTGGAGGGGACAGAGGAGTCTGGAGGGGACAGAGGAGTCTGGAGGGGGACAGAGGAGTCTGGAGGGGACAGAGGAGTCTGGAGGGGACAGAGGGGTCTGGTGGGGGACAAAGGGGCCTGGAGGGCGACAGAGGAGTCTGGAAGGGACAGAGGAGTCTGGAGGGGGACAGAGGAGTCTGGAGGAGACAGAGGAGTCTGGAGGGGGACAGAGGAGTCTGGAGGGGACAGAGGAGTCTGGAGGAGACAGAGGAGTCTGGAGGGGGACAGAGGAGTCTGGAGGGGACAGAGGAGTCTGGAGGGGGACAGAGGAGTCTGGAGGGGACAGAGGAGTCTGGAGGGGGGACAGAGGAGTCTGGAGGGGACAGAGGAGTATGGAGGGGACAGAGGAGTCTGGAGGAGGACAGAGGGGCCTGGACAGGGACAGAAGAGTCTGGAGGGGATGGAGGAGACAGGGCAGTCTGGAGGACACAGAGGAGCCTGGTGGGGGAAAGAGGAGTCTGGAAGGGACGGAGGGGGCAGAGGAGTCTGGAGGAGACAAAGGGGTCTGGAGGAGACAGAGGGGCCTGGACAGGGACAGAAGAGTCTGGAGGAGACAGGGCAGTCTGGAGGAGACAGGGGCCTGGTGGGGGACAGAGGAGTCTGGAAGCCCCCCCCCCTTCTCCATGAGTCTGGAGGGGGACAGAGGAGTCTGGAGGGGGACAGAGGAGTCTGGAGGGGACAGAGGAATCTGGAGGGGACAGAGGAATCTGGAGGGGACAGAGGAGTCTGGAGGGGACAGAGGAATCTGGAGGGGACAGAGGAGTCTGGAGGAGACAGAGGAGTCTGGAGGGGGACAGAGGAGTCTGGAGGGGACAGAGGAGTCTGGAGGGGGACAGAGGAGTCTGGAGGGGACAGAGGAATCTGGAGGGGACAGAGGAGTCTGGAGGGGGACAGAGGAGTCTGGAGGGGACAGAGGAGTCTGGAGGGGGACAGAGGAGTCTGGAGGGGACAGAGGAGTCTGGAGGAGACAGAGGAGTCTGGAGGGGGACAGAGGAGTCTGGAGGGGACAGAGGAGTCTGGAGGAGACAGAGGAGTCTGGAGGGGGACAGAGGAGTCTGGAGGGGACAGTGGAGTCTGGAGGGAAAACAGTGGAGTCTGGAGGGAAAACAGAGGGGTCTGGTGGGGGACAAAGGGGCCTGGAGGGGGACAGAGGAGGCTGGAGGGGGACAGAGGAGTCTGGAGGGGACAGAGGAGTCTGGAGGAGACAGAGGGGCCTGGTGGGGGACAAAGGGGCCTGGAGGGGACAGTGGAGTCTGGAGGGAAAACAGTGGAGTCTGGAGGGAAAACAGAGGGGTCTGGTGGGGGACAGAGGAGTCTGGAGGGGACAGAGGAGTCTGGAGGGGGACAGAGGAGTCTGGAGGGGACAGAGGAGTCTGGAGGGGGGACAGAGGAGTCTGGAGGGGACAGAGGAGTCTGGAGGGGACAGAGGAGTCTGGAGGAGGACAGAGGGGCCTGGACAGGGACAGAAGAGTCTGGAGGGGATGGAGGAGACAGGTCAGTCTGGAGGAGACAGAGGGGCCTGGTGGGGGAAAGAGGAGTCTGGAAGGGACAGAGGGGTCTGGAGGGGGCAGAGGAGTCTGGAGGAGACAAAGGGGTCTGGAGGAGACAGAGGGGCCTGGACAGGGACAGAAAAGTCTGGAGGAGACAGGGCAGTCTGGAGGAGACAGGCGCCTGGTGGGGGACAGAGGAGTCTGGAAGCCCCCCCACCCCTTCTCCATGATGACCTGCCCACTACAGCCAGGACATTGGAGGCATATAGCATACTTTTAAGTAGAAGACAGCTCAGGCTCAGGGCAGTTCCTCGGGGGACAGTACTATCACATTGTCAACCTTGCAAGCCCTTCTTTACTGCAGCAGCCCTTGAGGCGTTCTGGTGGGTCTACTAGAGGTTACTACCATTGTGATCACCTACTACTACTCCTAGTCTCCCTCTACTGGGTTTCTATACTATGACTGCAAGATCAGGCCAGATAGTCGGTAGTCTGGAGACCTATCGCTCTGCATGGAGCTGTATACAGAAAACGGTGTGTTATAATGAAGAGTTTCTTATTGTGGCCTCATTTCTTATGTGATGTGCGATGTTTGTATTGGATCACTGATAAATATTGGTAGTGACAAACGAGACGGCACAGCCGGTATCACCGCATGGACCCAATACTGACAACCTAAAGGAGTAAATCCAGACAGGTTCATCTCCACACCCTCCACCTCCACCTCTGGAGGACACAAGGTCTGGAAGAACATCTATCGCTCCAAACCACGGTCAAACAAGAGTCTATTCCTAGAAGCTGCCAGTAGAGGGCAGTATCCTCCCGGCACCGAGAATAGAGGAGAGCATGGAGGGACAGAATGTAAGAAGGGTTAATACAATCTACATCACCTTCATGTGCAAGTGTCCGAAATACAAGGAGACAAATGGCCTGGAACATGGGAAGTACATAAAAATACAAAGGTCAATCGTTAAAATCGGACAAAGATGTAGGGTCACTTATCTCACGTGTCTGGGAATCTTTGTCAATGACCTCAGGCATGTTTGGTGAATGTTTGGAGATGACCTGTGACCTGTTAGAGAGTTAGTGGTCACTTCTGAATTGTTGATAACCTCAAGGCCAGTTGGTGGTGACCTCAACAATGTTTGGTGATGGCCTTAGCCATGGTTGTTGGTGACCTTAGATAGGTTATCTATGGCCTCAGGAATCTTGGTGAATGTTTGAAGGTGACCTAAGGAAAGATTAGTGACGTCTTCTGAGGTAGCTGTTGATAAGATGGTGATGACCTCAGGAATGTTTGGTGATGACCTCAGTATTGGTTGTTTTTGACCTTAGATAGGTTATTGATGGCCTCAGGAATCTTGGTGAACATTTGGAGATGACCTAAGGAAAGATTAGTGACGTCTTCTGAGGTAGCTGTTGATAAGATGGTGATGACTTCAGGAATGGTTGGTGATGACCTTAGCAATGGTTGTTGGTGACCTTAGATACGGTTATTGATGGCCTCAGGAATCTTGGTGAATGTTTGGAGATGACGTAAGGAAAGATTAGTGACGTCTTCTGAGGTAGCTGTTGATAAGATGGTGATGAGTTCAGGAATGGCTGGTGATGACCTCAGCATTGGTTGTTTATGACCTCATGCATGAATAGTCATGCCGTAATGTTTCGGAATTACTTTTGGAATCATTGTTGATGAGTATGGTATGTGTAGTGAATGTTTGGAGATGACTTCAGAAATGGTTAGTGATGATCTTAGGGATGAGTGTTATTGACATCAGGAATAGTTGACTGAAAGTTGATGATAATTTCGAATGGATAGGGATGATTCTGGAGTTTGTTGGTGATGACCTCAGGGATGATTGTGGATCATCTCAGGAATTGATAGTGATGACTTCAGATATGGGTATTGATGACCTGGGGGATGGATGGTGATGACTTCCTGGATAGTCGCTGATGACATTCGGGATGGCTGTTGACCTCAGGGATGGTTAGTGATGTTCTCAGTGATCGTTTTTGATTATCTCAGGGATGGATGGTGATTGTGATGAATTAAAGGGATCCTATCTTTCAACCCCTTTTTTTACTAACACGTCAGAATAGCCTTAAGAAAGGCTATTCTTCTACCTTTCGTTGTCTTCTCTGTGCCGCCGTTCACTTGAAAATCCATTTTTTCACGGTATGTAAATGAGTTCTCTCGCAGCACTGGGGGCGTCCCCAATGCTGCCAGAGAACTCTCCAGTGCCGCCTCCATCTTCTTCTGGAACGAGGTCTTCACTGCGTCTTCTTCCGGCGGTGTGTTCTAACTTCTAGGCCTCGAGAAGTTAGAAGATACGAGACACGAGAAAATGGCCGTTTATAATACTGTGTAAGTGGCCATTTTTCTTCGCAGTTGGCAGGCCCGAGGCCTAGAAGTTAGAACACACCACCAGAAAAAGACGTGGTGAAGACCTCGTTCCAGAAGAAGATGGAGGTGCCGCTGGAGAGTTCTCTGGCAGCATTGGGGACACCCCCTGTGCTGTTTGAGTGCTGGGACCGCCCCCAGTGCTGCGAGAGAACTCACTTACATACCGACAAAAACTGGAATATCAAGTAAATGGTGGCGCGGAGAAGACAACAAAAGGTAGGAGAAGAATAGCCTTTCTTAAGGCTATTCCTATGTGTTAGTAAGAAAAAAAAGGGTTTGAAAGATATGATCCCTTTAAGATTATATGTTAGTGCTTGTGTTATTAATTATTCATATTACTCATATATTTATTTAGATTTATTGTGGGGAAGGGAGCTCGGTAGCTCCAATGGTGCAGTTGATGATGTCAGGGATAGTTGGTGAGGTCCGTAGGGATTGTTGATGATGTCAGGGATAGTTGGTGAGGTCCTCAGGGATTGTGGATAATGTCAGGGATGGTTGGTGAGGTTCTCAGGGATTGTGGATGATGTCAGGGATGGTTGGTGAGGTCCGTAGGGATTGTAGATGATGTCAGGGATGGTTGGTGAGGTCCGTAGGGATTGTAGATGATGTCAGGGATGGTTGGTGAGGTCCGTAGGGATTGTTGATGATGTCAGGGATGGTTGGTGAGGTCCGTAGGGATTGTTGATGATGTCAGGGATAGTTGGTGAGGTCCTCAGAGATTGTGGATGATGTCAGGGATGGTTGGTGAGGTCTGTAGGGATTGTTGATGATGTCAGGAATGGTTGGTGAGGTCCTCAGGGATTGTAGATGATGTCAGGGATGGTTGGTGAGGTCTGTAGGGATTGTTGATGATGTCAGGGATGGTTGGTGAGGTCCTCAGGGATTGTAGATGATGTCAGGGATGGTTGGTGAGGTCCTCAGGGATTGTAGATGATGTCAGGGATGGTTGGTGAGGTCTGTAGGGATTGTTGATGATGTCAGGGATGGTTGGTGAGGTCCTCAGGGATTGTAGATGATGTCAGGGATGGTTGGTGAGGTCTGTAGGGATTGTTGATGATGTCAGGGATGGTTGGTGAGGTCCTCAGGGATTGTAGATGATGTCAGGGATGGTTGGTGAGGTCCTCAGGGATTGTTGATGATGTCAGGGATGGTTGGTGAGGTCCTCAGGGATTGTAGATGATGTCAGGGATGGTTGGTGAGGTCCTCAGGGATTGTGGATGATGTCAGGGATGGTTGGTGAGGTGCGTAGGGATTGTTGATGATGTCAGGGATAGTTGGTGAGGTCCTCAAGGATTGTTGATGATGTCAGGGATGGTTGGTGAGGTCCTCAGGGATTGTAGATGATGTCAGGGATGGTTGGTGAGGTCTGTAGGGATTGTTGATGATGTCAGGGATGGTTGGTGAGGTCCTCGGGGATTGTAGATGATGTCAGGGATGGTTGGTGAGGTCCTCAGGGATTGTGCATGATGTCAGGGATGGTTGGTGAAGTCCGTAGGGATTGTTGATGATGTCAGGGATGGTTGGTGAGGTCTGTAGGGATTGTTGATGATGTCAGGGATGGTTGGTGAGGTCCTCAGGGATTGTAGATGATGTCAGGGATGGTTGGTAAGGTTTGTAGGGATTGTTGATGATGTCAGGAATGGTTGGTGAGGTCCGTAGGGATTGTGGATAATGTCAGGGATAGTTGGTGAGGTCCTCAGGGATTGTTGATGATGTCAAGGATGGTTGGTGAGATCCTCAAGGATTGTTGATGATGTCAGGGATGGTTGGTGCGGTCCTCAGGGATTGTTGATGATGTCAGGGATGGTTGGTGAGGTCCGTAGGGATTGTTGATGATGTCAGGGATGGTTGGTGAATTCCATAGGGATTGTTGATGATGGATGACTGGTGCTAGCTTTATGGATTATTTTTGGTGATGCCAATGATGGTTGGTGATGACCTCAAGGATCATTGTTGATGATCTTATGAAGTTTCTATACAGATCACATCTGGTCACATCTCCCATCAATGAGAAAGTGGTCAATATTTCTCCAGATTTTTTTTCCCTCATATAAAGGGGAACAGGTGCTACATCATATCTTATTTGGTTCTGGATTGTGGATGCTAGAATGGAAAGAAAAAGACTTTGTGGTCTCCTGAAAGACAAGAATCTCTTGAGATAAATCCGAAGACTTCTTGAAATGTCTAGGGAAGGTAGCTTAACCTCCTCTGGAGAGAATGGATCAGGAAAAAACACAGAGAGATATCACCTGATTCAGGTTCACATATGATGATACTTTTGGAAAAAACCCTGACACGAACCTTAATTGGACTAAATCTGGGTGGAAAGAAGTGCAGGGATCCACAGAAACCAACGCTTGTAGCTCAACAATTCTTTTGACGGCTCTCCAATTTCTTTCGTCACGGTTTTTAATGTGAGGAATTGAAGCTCAACCTCCTCGAGGGGCTCAAAAGGGGGTTCACACAATCCTTTTAAAATAGTAGATAATTCCCATTGGCGGATTGGATGAGAGACTGAAAGTCTTAGCCTCAAAGCTCCTCTAAGAAACCTCTTTACTAGAGGATACTGAGATTATTGTTTTCCCTGGCGAGCCAACAAGGCCTTTGTCTAGGCCGTCCTAAAGAAAATCCAACATGTTTGAAATAGAAGGATTGGAGTCATCAATCCCTTTTTCTGCTGCCTAGGAAATGAAGATGGAACATATCTTAGCATAGTTCCAATGAGTAGACCCCGCTCTGGAGACAGGACGGGTCTTGAAAGTCCTTGAGATCGTAATAGAGACTGGTCAACCTCCAGGCTGTCAGATTGAATGCTTTCAGATCTGGGCAGAGCCACGAGCCCTGAAACACCAGGTTCTGAATTGGAGGAAGCTTCCTGTCAATCCTGTGACTCATCTGTATGAGTTGGGAAAACTAATCTCTGTTCAGCCAGAACAGTATGATGGCAATTACTGTGGCTTGGTCTGATTTTCAGCAATACCCTTGGTATCATGGAAACTGGATGGAATATATAAGCCAGCCTGAACCTCCAAGGAATGGGCAGAGCAGCCACTGCCAAGGGATTGTCCTCCTGGTAAAGAGAGCAGAACTTCTCCACCTTGGTATTAAGTTTGGTCGCCTTCAAATCCACCTCTAGAGAACCCAACTTCAGGGTGATCAATTTGAAGATTTCCAGATTCAGAGATCATTCCCAAGGGAATGAGAGACTTTGACTCTGCTATTACATATATTGACCCCTTCCTTGATAAGTACTGCACTGCAGAGAGATGAGTTAAATTCTTCTATGCCAACTTCAAGATCATCCCCACTTTTCTGAGAAGGGTTGGGATCAAGTGCCTCCCTGTTTGTTCATGTAGAGAACTGTTGCGCATACTCTGACTGTTTTCCCTTTCAGTTGGTTGGCGAAGTACAGCAGTGCCAATTGTAAAGTGGGAGTTCTCTCCAGTTGGACAACATGATCTTCTTGTAGGTACTCCTGGATCCCGGGACAGAAATATCATCTTGATGGTGTAAGGGTGTGAACCTAGAGGGCGCTATAGAGCGGCCCAACACAGGGTTAAAAAGGACTCTGACCACACCCATAGCTGAGAGAGGGGCTCCACTCCAGAGTGAGTGCACACAGCAAGACAGTGCTGTTAGTGTCCTGCAGGGAGCAGGTGCACTGTGGACCAGTTGGAGACGGGCAGGTGGCCTGTGCCAAGAAGACTGGATTCTAGAAGGAGCCTAACTCCAGAGAGAGAGAGTACAGATTGTGACCTTCTCGGCCTTTTGGCTAAGATCAAGTGTAGTATCTGTTCTTATCAGTTTATCTGATACCAGAGAACCCTTGAATCCGACCAGTTCGAGGTCGAGAAGGCGAGCCCCTTGTCGACGAGTGACAGAACACATCGGACGCCGAGGAGCAGCATATGAAGACGACCCAGCACCGTCTGAGCTGAAGAAGAACCTGCTGCAGGAGAAGAAGATGGCGACTTCCGGAGAGATCGTGGCTGCCGCTGCTGCACAGGAAGACGCCGGGAAGAAGACCGCAACCGGTGCCACCAGCCCTGAAGCCTCCTCCGGGCCTAGTGGACCCAGTCGGCCAAAACAGGGGCCTCCAGCCTTGGAGCCCTGGATGAGGCAGACTGTGGTCCTTAAGCTTAAGGAGGTGGACGGGAGGCGCCCGGACCTGACCGAGGACGTGTTCTGCCAGAAGATGCTGGCAGACCAGGGCTTCTCGGCCTCCGAGACCCTGAGCTTCCAAAGCTTCGTCACGGGCTTGTTCTACGTGACCTTCACCAGCATGGAGATCTGCCGCTGGTACTGGGAGGCGGTCAAATCGGCGGTAAAACCTGCAGACATAGGTGGACCTTGGACCAGTTAGAGACAGACAGGCGGTCTGTCCCAAGAAGACTGGATTCCAGAAAGGACTTTGAACCAGACTGGTGACATAAAACCTCAGCAAAGTATCTTGCCCTTGGTAGAATAGACAGGGTTCAAGAAGTGAGGTAGTGCCCTGTGTGGGGCTGTTTGTTGTTTTGTTCCTGTGTAAGCTGAATAAAGCCACTTATTTTGGATTGTACCACCTGATCTGCTGTTTATTTGGCACCCAGCGCCACCAACACCTCTGTAAACCAGGAACACCGCTTACCTTTGCTGCTAAATAACCCCAACTATCACAATGGGCAACTCAACCTGAGAGAGGTGCATCCGCAGTCAACACGGTCCAACAAGGTTGGACCATGGACTTCCCATCTTTCGGGTTCCTTCATTTGGAAGAATTTCTTGTCTAGTCCACTAGGACTGTGATTCCAAGCCTGTACTGCCTCCCTCTAGAGGAGATGGAGATGCCAGACAGCCCATAGAACCGCATCTGCAGCTGCTGACATTAGCCCCAATACCTTCATGCCTCTCCTGATGGTAACTGGGTAGGGAGTGGTCAGGAATCTAAAGGGCTAGTTCACACGGAGTTCAGCGTGTACACATTCCGTCACGGCTGCCGTGCACTGGCATCCCGTCGCGGCATTCCACTCTGGATTAGGCCCAAATGAATGGGCCGGAGCTTCACGCCGCGGACGCCGGCTGATTCAGCCGTGGAATCTTTTTTCCAATACTAGCTAGGGGGGAAAAAAAAGTAAGCGGCTCCCATTGAAGTCAATGGGAGCCATTTTTGGGAGCAGATTTTGACGCGGAATCCACCTCAAAATCCACTGCCAAAAGACCCCGTGTGAGCTAGCCCTAAGGCTGCCATGATTCTCCCGTTTCTGGAAGGTGGTAGCAAAATCATAATCAGGCTGGAATCTATAATGAACCCAAGAATTTTCTTCTGGACTGCTGGAATGATCTGAGACTTCTCCCAGTTTATGAGCCAACCTAAATGTTAGAGAAAATTGATGGTGATCACTAGGTGCTGCCGAAGGCCTGAGCTGGAAGACACTTTTATTAGCCAATTGTCCAGATATAGAACAATGGATATACCCTGGACTCTGAGGGCCACAACGACTGAAGACACTGCTTTGGTGATTACATTATTCCGAAAGTGAGAGAGGTAAACTGAAGGTGTCATAAGTGTCACTATGACCACTGCGATTTTGAAATATCTCATCTGTAGAGGAACAATTGGGGCATTTCCCTGAAGGTTTTGGTAGCAGGAAGATTGGAGACTAGACGCCAGAACCCTCAATGAGAAACCAGAATCTCCTCCAATACAGGCTTCTGCTCCATTGCTGATATTTGAAGAGCTTCCTGGTGGATGGCAGGATGACGGGCGGTCTGAATAAACCAGTCCTGGGAAGGAATAGAGAGGACTATGCGGTACCCAGACCAAAATTATTTCTAGGATCCAAGGATCTGAGATCTCGTTCGTACCATGACCCTAGAAATAAATAAAGATGACCACCCACTGGAAGTTTGGAGGAGGTGGCTGAGTATAGAAATTCAAGCTTCTGCGGATTCTTCTCCACTATGGGATTGCGACAACCTGGATTTCTCCAAAAACTAGGAAGCCCAGGATACGGTTCTCTGGACTGCTGAGGTCTTTGAGGTGGTCAACCTGTCCTCTGCTGTCTGGAACACCACAAAAGGATTGAGAAAGGGATTTACCCTCATTGTCAGCCAGACCCTCCATTATTCTGTCCAGTTCCTTGATTAACAGTTTGACCAACTCATATGGAAGGCCGCAGATGTTAAATTTGGGTGTATTGTCAGCCATCCATGCTTTGAAACACAAGTGTCTGTGAGCAGTGGTGGAAAATGTCATAGCCTTAGGTGATAGTTTGACCCCCCCTGAATGGAAGCCTCGTTCTATAAATCTGCTTCCAGACAGGTATTCTTGTAGGACAGCAAATCGTCCCTGAAAATCTCTGAGACAATGACTTTCTGAAATAAGAAAAGATCCGTGCATAGCTTCGTTGCCACTTCATTGGAAGTCATCCCAACAGAACAATGAGCGGTGGAAGTCGAATACGTCCTACTCAGAGAACACTCAGCATCTGTCCTTAGGATCCTGAAAATTGGATCCATCTTCTGAAGAGACCAGGCTGGGCTGAGAATGCTTAGTGACCGCCATGTTAACTTCAAGCAGTGGACCCCATTTTCCATATTGCTCTTCCGAGATAGGAAATAAGCGCTTAAATTTCCTACACCTACACTTTTTGCAGCATGTCATCCCCTTTGAAGCCCCTCTGGAGGTGGATTCTGGAGCTTCCCAGGATCAACATCATGATCACCCGACCTGATGGATTTTAAAAGCCTCTGGATCTTTTCCGAGGGTCAAAGGGCTTTGCCCATATCCAAATATGAGTCATCAGAGGAAGAGTTGCCTTTATCTAGAACTTGGAGTTCTTCATCTGAGTGTGTTATAGTCGAATTGACTATATCCTGGGTCAATCAGTCAGTCCAAATTAAATGAGCATGTTTGTGCACAAATCGCTAATAATGAGACAGACACAGAGTTCCGTATCAAACCAGCCATGCTCTTCGCCCACCTCAGCATTACTGGCTCTTTATTGAAAGTACACACACTTTTACAAAAAGGGTAAGTGGGATTAATGCATAGTTCAACAAAGCTTTGTCCAAAATCCTGAGTTGTCCAGCTTCTATTGGTTTCAGTCCTTTGATGTCCAGCCTTCCTTCGTCCACCCAGACGACCCCCCTTGCTGTAATTTGAAGACCTCACCACGAAGCTCATAGACAAGACAAAGTCTCCATCTTAGATTCCAAACTCCTTTGTTCAATACTTTAGGCACTTAGTAGCAAGGAAAACAATTAGTATTTCTAAATAGACAAACATGCAACACAGAGTATATAAGTATAAGAGTATATAAGTATTAATTCATAACCTGAGACTTGACAAGTGTATCACAGACTTGGATGGTTCATTACGTCTAGGCCTCTTAGATGAGTTTAGGAATCCTTCAGGTCTTTCATCGAATCCTGGACGTAGTCCATCACCCAGATGACAAGCCATTGGTGGACGGTGAGGACTGATGAAGGGAATTGCTCCCAAAACATTGGAGGGCTGTCATAAAACTTTTTTTGGATGCTACAAATTTTGGGACTTTGGTCAGTTCCTTAAAGTTGAACGTTCACCCTTCTTTGAGCTGTAGTCATCGAGGCGTGCCCTGTACCCCTCTCTCTTGTAGATCTCACATGTATTATTGTTAATTCGCCTATGCGAGTGATGTTGACTCGTAGACCATGTTCTGATGGTGATTCCCACAAATTTGACTTTAGAACCCCAAATTTTGGGACAATTTCCCTATCAGATGTTTCCTTAACTAATTATTTTTGTTCCATTTATTCTTAAAGGGATCCTATCATTAAAATGCAATTTTTTGTGACTAACACGTAGGAATAGCCTTAAGAAAGGCTATTCTTCTCCTACCTTTAGATGTCTTCTCCGGCCCGCCGTTCAGTAGGAATCCCGATTTTCGTCATTATGCAAATGAATTCTCTTGCAGCACTGAAGGCGTCCTCAATGCAGCGAGAGAACTCTCCAGCGCCACCTCCATCTTCTTCAGGAACGGCCTCTTCACACATCTTCCGGCGCTGGGGGTCAAACTTCTAGGCCTCGGTCAAACTTCTAGGCCTTCTTCAGGAACGGCCTCTTCATTCGTCTTCTTCCGGCGCTGGGGGTCAAACTGCTAGTTCTCAGGCAGAGCTGATTGCACATGCCCGCGGCCACAAGAAAAATGGCCGCTTACACAGTAAGTAAGCAGCCATTTTCTTGTGGCCTGTGGCCATGCGCAGTCGGCTCTGCCCGAGGCCCGAGAACTAGCAGTTTGACCCCCAGCGCCGGAAGAAGACGCATGAAGAGGCCGTTCCTGAAGAAGATGGAGGCGGCGCTGGAGAGTTCTCTCGCAGCATTGGGGACACCCCCAGTGCTGTTTGAGTGCTGGGACCGCCCCCAGTGCTGCGAGAGAATTCAGTTGCATACTGACGAAACTCGGGATTTTTACCGAACGGCGCCGTGGAGAAGACATCTGAAGGTAGTAGAAGAATAGCCTTTCTTAAGGCTATTCCTACGTGTTAGAGACAAAATATTGCGTTTTAATGATAGGATCCCTTTTAGATTGTCACCTCTAATACTTTTCACAGGTGAGATTTATTACCAGTTATTCCGTTTCTTCTCCTTTTGGTCTTGCTGTGAAGACTTTGGCTCCAAGCACCATAGAAAGCATCGACGCCCCTCTCATCGCTCTAAACAAATACGAGAATCCTCCAAATCTCTGTTTGTCTTTTTCTCATTAACCTGCTTGTAAACAGGACCTGAGTCCCAGAGATATCACAGCGCTGGGCAGCTTCGGAGCAGTCACTGACTATCCAGCACCATGTCACTCTACATCTGGCTTGTTCTCATCATTGCCGGCACAGCAGTGCACATTGAAGGTGGGTCTACGCAAGTAACAGGTTCCCGAGGAGCTGGGAATTGGGACATGCTCATTCAGGGTCTAGAAGGGTCCAAGGTCATTCCAGATGCTGAAGATCCAAAGACCAGAACTAATGGACACAAGGTCTAAGAGGTTTTACCACCAGACTGAAGATCAGAAGGTTCTTATAGGTTTCTGGAGGCCTTCTGACCCAGTAGTAGACCAGCTACTGACTGATGGTGGGATTAACTGCAGGAGAAGTGTACATGGATCTTACAGTAGGTCAGAAAATTTAGGAAGATAGGTCTAAAATTATCTGCTGCCCCAACATTTGTCCACGTTAGATTCCTGCAGTCAGGGGCGTAACTAGCAAAGACTGGGCTCCATAGCAAACATTTGACTTGGAGCCCCTCCCACGGTATAATGCTCAATTTGCATACACTATAATGTCCCAAAGTAGCCTGCAGACTGTATAATATCTCATTGCAACCCCTCCAAATCGTATAATGTGCCATAGTGGTCCCTCCGCACAGTATAATGTCACATACGGCCCCTACATGCAGTATTATGTCCCATAGTGGCCCCTGCACACAGTATAATGATCCTTAGCAGCCTCCATACAGTATAATGTCCCGTAGCAGTCCCTTCACACATGTTATGTCCCATAGTGGCCCTCTTCATTGACATCACAAACGTTACGACTCTTGTCTGACCACATGACGTCTGTGACGTCACTACAGAGGACTGAAGAGAGGGGTGAGTCGCACTGGATACCAGGAGAGGTGAGTAACACTGGTTTTTATGTTCACTCACCTCTGTTGGGCCTCCAATCATTATACTCTGGGGTATGAAGAGACCCTAGAGTATAATAATAGCAGTATTGGTTGGGATTCGACCAACAAATACTTACCGATCCCTGCTCTGGGCCGCCTCCACTTCCCCTTTCTCCTTTCAGGGCATCCCATATCACTTCGCTGGCGCCCCCCTGATAACAACAGGCAGCCCATGGCCTCACCCACTGCCGACATCAGGAGTGACCTCCATATTGTCACGGCAGGAATGTCCTCTGGTAGTTGTCCCAACCCTGCTCATAAATCTCAGTGATGTTGAAGCTTTGAAGTTAACACGATCATCTTCCTTTCCGTCAGGTTGTTCTCATGGGGTCCTCAGATCTGCAGAAATCCTAGTCTACGCTGATCGATACGAACTTACAAGCAAACATTTCCATGAACTGGAGCCACTCAGAAGATTCGTAGAAGAACTGCAGAATGCCACAAACCACAGAGTGAGCTTCCAATTGTTTGACAGATTGGACTTTAAGAACCTCCGTGACCATTTCTACAGACACCCTGGTCCGGTCAACTTTACCCCACAGACAAAATACATTGTCGATTTCGTTAACTCCTTGACATGGAGGCCGCAGGGCAGCAGCGCCCACTGGTCACACATCCTCATCCTCATTCTGGATGGCGTTTATCCCAACTTGTTTATGTTGCCCAAAATACAGAAGCTGAAGAGAGCTGGAGTGGAGATATTTGCCCTGACAGCCAAAACATCTCGGGACAGTGAATTCTACAACATCGTGTCCTACCCGCCGAAGACCCATTTATATGACCTGCTGGATTATACCAGTCCTGACAAAGCTCTGATGGCAATGGCGCGATCCGTGTGTCGCAGCATCGAGGTGAAGGAAAGGCATGCCAAGAAGGCTCGTAAGTCTCTCGACTGGTTCTCCTTCACTTGTTTATATGTAATAGTGAAACTCTAGTATACCACGTTGCGACGCACTCGCTTGGCCATTTTTTGGCTCCGATTACGCTGATTTGCACAGTTGGGACAGGGCTTTGACTGTGTCACAGTCCAACTGTTCATGTAATACATCTGCACCACCTAAGATGTACTAGAGAATGCTGGACCCTTAACAGTAGACTCCAGAAGACTAGGGTTGAGCGATGGGGTTCGGAAAAGATAGGATTCCGATGAAATTTCACGATCGCGTTCAGAATTCCGATCCTGATCTTTTCCAGCGGGATCGAGATCGGAGGTTATCTTAAGATCGGCTCAACCTTAAAAGTGATGTTTCCCATAGAGAAGCATTGACTAGGGTTGAGCAATCGGGATTGGAAAAGATCAGATTCCGATCGGTGATCGAGCAAATTTCATGATCAAGATCGGCTGGAAAATGATCGGAAATCGGATTTTAAAATCGACCTTGAAATCTCAAGATCGGCTCAACGCTAGAGAAGACATCAATCTTCGCGGCTTCCTCCACTGTTCTGCAAGAACCCCTGAGACAGCTTCACTGGTGCTCAGGAAAGTCTTGTAAGATGTTGGATATCATCCAGTGGTGGGCACAGAGGAGCCTTGTGATTCCTGTTTAATTAAATTCCCAGTGGGAAATGGCTGAATGGTCCCAGGACAATTTCCTCCCCCAAAAAATATTGGGGTTCCTGTGAAATGCAGATGTACATAGTCAAACCAATCTGAGCCTGGTTCAGTACATAGACCCTTGTTTATTAACTGTGTGTGCAGAAAGGTGAACGACAACCACATTATTGTCTCAGTGAAGTGGTCTCCCTCCTGTTTATTATCAATTCAAGTCAATTCAAAGAAGCTTTATTGGCATGTCGGAATAGGTATTTGGCATTGCCAAAGCAAGTAAGGTGGGGTAGGAGGTGGGTAAAGGGGTGGGGGCGGGCGTAGGGTGAATGGGTGGGTGGTTGAGGTAGACTAGTCCTTGGGGTCTCATCGTTCTTCTCATTTGGTGGCAGGTGAGCAGTGGACACATGGTGGGTATGATTGGATGGATGGGTGATTTTTGGTATAATACTCCTTATTTGGGTGCTGTCAGAAGTATACCTACTGCTCCATCCATCTTATGTGTACCGACAGATGACGTTATTGCTGATCCTTCTGCTCTTCGTCAGTCTTGTCTCAGGTACGGTTGGTGGACGGTGGTGATCGTTGCCAGGGAAGAGTGGAGCTTCTCTACAATAATACCTGGGGCTGGCTGAGTGATAAGCACTGGGACAGACATGGAGCGGATGTCATCTGCAGGCAGCTGGGGTGTGGACCTTCTCTGGAGGCCTTGAAAGGAGATGCATTCGGGTTTGCGTCTGGGAATGTCTTGGATCAGGTGGACTGTACTGGAAATGAGCGTGATGTTTCAGAGTGTTTATTGGGAACATGGACAGAACCAGACCCAT
This sequence comes from Leptodactylus fuscus, assembly GCF_031893055.1. Taxonomy (NCBI): domain Eukaryota; kingdom Metazoa; phylum Chordata; class Amphibia; order Anura; family Leptodactylidae; genus Leptodactylus; species Leptodactylus fuscus. The sequence continues at coordinate 242,599,423 of NC_134267.1, forward strand.
CAAGACCTCAACATAATGCAGGGGTCAGCTGCTTGTCTTCTGGTGAGTCTTCTAAGTTCCTATCATTGAGGTTCTACCTTCTTTTTACTAACATGTCTTCCTTGTTTCTCAACACACAGGTGTCGGCAAGGTTCGCCTGGTCGGTGGCTCTGGATCTTGTGATGGGATAGTGGAGGTTTCTGTCAATAACTCATGGAATAGATTCTGTCTCTGGAACTTCAATGAGCGAGAAGCTTCAGTTGTATGCAGAGAGATGGGCTGTGGACCACTTGTACAGGTCCAGGAAAATGTGGCTATAGAAGCTGCACCAAGGTGGAGGATGGTGGAGGAAACACATTGTTCTGGGGCAGAGTCTCAGATATCTGAATGTAGCCTGAGCATCTGGAGCTCACAGCCATGCCTTTACAATGTCCAGGCAAAAATTGTTTGTTCTCCAACAGGTGCGACCACCACAGAACTTGTACATGTGAAGGGTGTTAGGAAGTGTTTGTTGTTGAGTGTGAACTAGGCATGTCCACAACTACGCACCACCAGCTAGTTCTCCACAGTTCTCCTTTGTATCTTATAGTAGACATGTCCACACTACCAATGGTCTTTCACATCTTAGCTCCATTACTGATGCCTTCCCCTGTATATTTCATAGTAAACATGTCCACACCACCAGATAGTCCTCCATAGGTCAGCTCCAATACTGATGCCTTCTCCTTTATATCTCACAGCAGACATGTTCTAGTCACCATTTGGTCCTTCATAACTCCTCTCCATCACTGATGTCTTCTTCTATAGAGCTCATAGTAGACACATCCATACAAGCTGTATCCCCACTGATTCCATCACTGATGTTTTCTCCAGTGTATCACTTAGTAGACATGTCCACACACCACCAGCTTAGGTTCACCACTGATATTGTTTTCTGTAGAGCTCATGGTAGGCATGTACATCACCTCATGCTCTTCAGCACAGCCCCACCAGTGATGCTTTTGATGTATATCTCATAGTAGACATGTCTACTCCACCAGTTGGTTCTCCACAGCTCAACTACGGCACTGATGTTTTCCCCTGTGTATTGAATAGTAGACATGTCCACGCCACCACCCTTCCACAGCTCGGCTCCACTTCTCCTCTTTGATTACATCTTATCTTTGTGTATTGTTCAGCATTATCCAAAGTGGCATTGACTGGAGGAAACAGCGTGTGCTCCGGAAAAGTGAAGGTTCTCCAGGATAAGACATGGAACGTGGTGCCAACCCATGAATGGGACGTTGAGGAGGAGGCAGTGCTATGTAGACAGCTAGGCTGCGGCCTTGCTATTGAGCGCGCTCATGTCAAGGAAGTGTCACTACTTAGAGGCGATGTCCCCCAAACCAATCTACGTAGTATCTACTGTTCCGGCCATGAAACAAGTCTGTCTGATTGTAGCTCTATCTTGTCCAAAGGAAACAAATGTTATTCTGGAGAAGCCGAGGTCCTGTGTTCACAAATAGGTAAGAAGATCCAAATCAAACAGAGGACAAACGTCAAGGTCCAAAGTCTGAGGCTGCACTACTGAGAGGTTCTGACTGCGGTCAGGTGCAGTGTTGTAATAGAGACACCATCAACATCAATGTCTCCAATCTGCCATGGTTATAGCGCTGTATATATTATATTCAGTAATGACGGGCTCCTGTGGGCAGTGCCAGTAGTGTACACTCCATGTAACGGGTCTGTATCCTCCTATATCATGTCTACGTCTTCTCTTGCAGGGATATCTGAGGTGAGACTTGTTGGTGGGCACTCCTCATGTTCAGGACGGGTAGAGGTCTTCTACAACCAGGCCTGGGGCACCATGTGTGATAACACCTGGGATCTCTCTGATGCCAGTGTAGTGTGCAGACAGGTTGGCTGTGGTCCTGCGGTGCGGGCCCCTGGTGCAGCGTATTTCAACCCCGGGTCTGGATCAATATGGCTGGAAAAACTGTTCTGTAACGGAACCGAGTCATCGATATCTCAGTGCGGAGGAGTCATATCCAAAAACAGTCTCTGTAACCACTCACAGGATGCGGGTGTGATCTGTACAGGTGAGCGTGGAGTCACCATCATAGAGTGCCCCGATATATCATACAGAGGATCCCCGTGTAATATCATACATGTAATACATACACACCACATGTAACATCACACATGTAATACAGACACGCCACATGTAATATCACACATGTAATACAGACACGCCACATGTAATACAGACACTCCCCATGTAATATCACACATGTAATACAGACACTCCCCATGTAATATCACACATGTAATACAGACACTCCCCATGTAATATCACACATGTAATACAGACACTCCACATGTAATATCACACATGTAATACAGACACGCCCCCAAGTAATATCACACATGTAATACACACCTCCATGTAATATCACACAGGTAATACAGACACTCCCCATGTAATATCACACAGGTAATACAGACACTCCCCATGTAATATCACACATGTATTACAGACACTCCCCATGTAATATCACACATGTATTACAGACACTCCCCATGTAATATCACACATGTATTACAGACACTCCCCATGTAATATCACACATGTATTACAGACACTCCCCATGTAATATCACACATGTAATACAGACACTCCCCATGTAATATCACACATGTAATACAGACACTCCCCATGTAATATCACACATGTAATACAGACACTCCCCATGTAATATCACACAGGTAATACAGACACTCCCCATGTAATATCACACAGGTAATACAGACACTCCCCATGTAATATCACACAGATAATACAGACACTCCCCATGTAATATCAAACATTTAATACAGACCCTCCCCATGTAATATCACACACGTAATACAGACCCTCCCCATGTAATATCACACACGTAATACAGACCCTCCCCATGTAATATCACACACGTAATACAGACACTCCCCATGTAATATCACACACGTAATACAGACACTCCACATGTAATATCACACACGTAATACAGACCCTCCCCATGTAATATCACACACGTAATACAGACACTCCACATGTAATATCACACACGTAATACAGACACTCCACATGTAATATCACACATGTAATACAGACCCTCCCCATGTAATATCACACATGTAATACAGACACTCCCCATGTAATATGACACATGTAATACAGACACTCCCCATGTAATATCACATATAAAAAACAAATATTTAATTATGAACAATTTACTTTACAGATAAGGAAACGCTGTAGCTGATGTCATGTGACCGGCTGACGTATGATATCAACGTGTCTCTTCCTTCTGATGTCTTTCTTATAATTTCTTCATGCTTCCTCTCCAAGAACCATCACTGTTAACAGCAATAACCATGATAAAGGAGATTTCATAATAAAAGATTAAAGTTGAAATAACAAGAATAGTTGTCACATAGTTATCAATTTGAGAAAAATCATAGTTTGTGACAGTAAAGGCTCTTAGGACTATATATATCTATAATACATAGTGTATGACACTGTCAGGGCTCCTAGGACTATATATATCTATAATACACAGTGTATGACACTGTCAGGGCTCCTAGGACTATATATATCTATAATACATAGTGTATGACACTGTCAGGGCTCCTAGGACTATATATATCTATAATACATAGTGTATGACACTGTCAGGGCTCCTAGGACTATATATATCTATAAAACATAGTGTATGACACTGTCAGGGCTCCTAGGACTATATACATCTATAATACATAGTGTATGACACTGTCAGGACTCCTAGGACTATATATATCTATAATACATAGTGTATGACACTGTCAGGGCTCCTGGGACTATATATCTATAATACATAGTGTATGACACTGTCAGGGCTCCTAGGACTATATACATCTATAATACATAGTGTATGACACTGTCAGGGCTCCTAGGACTATATATATCTATAATACATAGTGTATGACACTGTCAGGACTCCTGGGACTATATATCTATAATACATAGTGTATGACACTGTCAGGACTCCTGGGACTATATATATCTATAATACATAGTGTATGACACTGTCAGGGCTCCTAGGACTATATATCTATAATACATAGTGTATGACACTGTCAGGGCTCCTAGGACTATATATCTATAATACATAGTGTATGACACTGTCAGGGCTCCTAGGACTATATATATCTATAAAACATAGTGTATGACACTGTCAGGACTCCTAGGACTATATATCTATAATACATAGTGTATGACACTGTCAGGACTCCTGGGACTATATATATCTATAATACATAGTGTATGACACTGTCAGGACTCCTAGGACTATATATCTATAATACATAGTGTATGACACTGTCAGGGCTCCTAGGACTATATATCTATAATACATAGTGTATGACACTGTCAGGGCTCCTAGGACTATATATCTATAATACATAGTGTATGACACTGTCAGGGCTCCTAGGACTATATATCTATAATACATAGTGTATGACACTGTCAGGGCTCCTAGGACTATATATATCTATAAAACATAGTGTATGACACTGTCAGGACTCCTAGGACTATATATCTATAATACATAGTGTATGACACTGTCAGGACTCCTGGGACTATATCAAACCCAAAGCAATCTCAATACTAGATAAAAAAAACAAAGATACCCGCAAAAACTCAAAGCACCAACTAAGTATCAATGTATAAATAACACAAAGAATTCTTTTGATTTTAAATCTAAATTTATTACTACAAAAATGTTTTTAATTGTAAAAAATATTGGTATCAGGAAAACACATAAAAACATTTAAAAACACACACAACAAGAGTGGAGGTCGCACTGGACTGAGCAGCTCCAGCAGGTGTATAATCTGCTAGTGGTGTAGGGGATGAGAACAGCCGCAATAAATGTGTGTATAGAGAGGCCCAGTATTTAGTATATATAAATGGAAATAGGCTCCTATTGCCCACAGTATCACAAGATCAGGGCACTTAATTGAAAAAATATATCTGTAGCATTGCAAAAATCATACCCCTATCACCACTATATAGTAAGAGCATATAAGGTAACAAAACCAATGTAAAGTTACACACACTGCCAGTATTACATAAGCCAACATACATAGGACAAAATGTGGAGCATATACATGAATCACTGCTCACCAGCTGCGACCTCCACTCTGAGCCCCGATGGACCGTTTCACCCCTGCTTCTTCAGGGGGCTACAGAGTGGAGGCAGGAGGGGAAGCTTTTATAGGGTACACAATAGTAATTAATGGCACCATTAATTCATTCAGGTGCGGCTCCCACATCACAATGGTGCGAGAGCATCACATGACAATGCTTGAGCTAATCAAAACAGTAGGAGTGTCCAAAGGGGGGACACATACATAGTGTATAGAAGGGAAAACCACAGTCACCGCACATATAAACCAAGAGCAATATCTTATATACGCCTGTGTATAGCCACCAGAGGGGGGGGGGGAGTGAACTGTGAGTGATGTTAATATACACAAAAGGTTTTCAAAAAGATATGAACTATTGTTACAATACTACATATAAGATAAAGAGGTAACCCAGCAAGGTTTTTTTCAAGATAAATGTGATAAAGGTGCAAGAAAAAAAAAAAAAAATTTTTTTTTTGTGAAAAGTCAAGTGAAATATGCACTCGAATAAAACAAATGTGAAAACGTGAATTGAAGATGCCAATGAAATTCAATAAGACGATGGCAATAAAGTGAAAAATAAGTGACAATATAATAGTGAAAGTGTGCAAAAAATAAAAGTATGTCTATATAAGTTAAAATATTTTTTAAAAAATAAAAAATTTGGAAAAAGATTTTTTTTTTTTTTTAAATATAAATAAAAAAATAAAAATTTCTTTTTATTGCAAATCTACAAATATGGAGTCCATATGTAGAAGGCTCCGATGGTAGAGAACGATGGCTGCAACTCTCCACATATGTGATCCCTTCCGTCTCATGGCAAAAACACTCAAAAGAATGTTTTATTTATTTACATGAGAAAAAAAACATAATATTTACACTTTACTGCGTCAAAATAAGCTCCAAACAGACCCCAATAAAAGGCCCCCCTCCCCAAAAGGTACAAAACATCACATAAATCATTCAAAAACAATAAAAGCCAGAGAATGAATAACCTATATTAAAGGAAGCATCCAAAGCCCACCTTATCATTTAATCCCTTAGGTGATACAGTTTGCAACATTGTTATCCACTTAGTTTCCAATTGTAACAACCTCTTCTTAATGTCCCCCCACGTACACCCAAATGTACTTTGTCAATCACCCTTACCTGTATGCGGACATCCCCCATGTGGTGGTCGCGGAAATGTTTCGCAACAGGTTTTATGTTCAGTTGCAAAGATACATCATTTGGATCCTGAGCCCTCCTGATGTCACGGATATGTTCCAATATTCGTACACGTAATTGGCGTGTGGTCATACCAATATAGATTTGTCCGCAGGGGCACGTCAGATGGTATACAACACCCTCACTGCGGCAATTCATACTGTGTACTATCTTATATTGGCGAGATCCTTGTGAGTCCTGAAAGGAGTCTGTTCTTATCATAAATTTGCATGCTGTACAGTGACCACACTCAGAGGAGCCCCATTTCGGACCTTTGCTAGAAAAGATAAATCTTGATGGTGGAGGGACGTAGTGGCTTCGGACAAGGTGATCCCCTAGGGCAGTGATGGCGAACCTTTTTGAGACCGAGTGCCTAAACTGCAACCCAAAACCAAATAAATTATCACGGAGTGCCAACACGGCAATTTAACCTTAAAACTCTGTGGGTCCACAATTGCGGACCCACAAATTACAGTCATGTGACTGGGGCTTTACAGATCTTGTACTGAAAGGTAAAGGTCTCTGCATTCTGTACTTTTAAACAATTAATTTTCACTATTTACATCGCACAGGATCTGTTTTATAGTTACCGTGCAATGTTATTACATCCTGTACTAATTTCACGTCTGCTATAAAACAAATACTGTGTGATATACATAGTGAGGGGACCCCACACAGTACAATCTGCCCCTCAGTGGCCCCCCACACAGTACAATCTGCCCCTCAGTGGCCCCCCACACAGTACAATCTGGCCCACAGTGGCCCCCACACAGGATTATACCTGTATACTCCACAGTAGCCCCCTCCCACACAGCATGAACTGGTCCACAGTAGCCCCCTCCCACACAGCATGAACTGGTCCACAGTAGCCCCCTCCCACACAGCATGAACTGGTCCACAGTAGCCCCCTCCCATACAACATGAAATGGTCCACAGTAGCCCCCTCCCACACAACATGAAATGGTCCACAGTAGCCCCCTCCCACACAACATGAAATGGTCCACAATAGCCCCCTCCCACACAACATGAAATGGTCCACAGTAGCCCCCTCCCACACAGCATGAACTGGTCCACAATAGCCCCCTCCCACACAGCATGAACTGGTCCACAGTAGCCCCCTCCCACACAGCATAAACTGGTCCACAGTAGCCCCCTCCCATACAACATGAAATGGTCCACAGTAGCCCCCTCCCACACAACATGAAATGGTCCACAGTAGCCCCCTCCCACACAACATGAAATGGTCCACAATAGCCCCCTCCCACACAACATGAAATGGTCCACAGTAGCCCCCTCCCACAGAGCATGAAAGATCCACAGTAGCCCCCTCCTACACAACATGAAATGGTCCACAGTAGCCCCCTCCCACACAACATTAAATGGTCCACAGTAGCCCCCTCCCACACAGCATGAAATGGTCCAGAGTAGCCCCCTCCCACAGAGCATGAAAGATCCACAGTAGCAGCATAAAATGGTCCACAGTAGCCCCCTACCCGCACAGCATGAAAGTCTACAGTAGCCCCCTCCCACACAACATGAAAGGTCCACAGTAGCCCCCTCCCATACAGCATAAAATGGTCCACAGTAGCCCCCTACCCACACAGCATGAAAGTCTACAGTAGCCCCCTCCTACACAACATGAAATGTCCACCGTTGCCCCCCTCCCCTGACAGTGCAAACAAACACAATATAGTTACCTGAAGAGCTGCCGGGTGTTCTCTCTTCTGTTCACTGCGCGCGCTGATGACTTACGTCATCACGCCCGCGCTTGTTCAGAGGTCACACTCTGTAGTCAGTGTAGGCCGCGTAGTACGCGTGGCCTACACTGAGCTACACTGACAGCTTTCAGCTGGATGCGCATTTGCACAACCAGCTGAAGGCAGCGATCGCTCACTAACGGGGAATCCTGCATCGGATTCGCCGTTAGTGAGCGATCAGGGCGACAGCACGCGTGCCAGCAGAGAGGGCTCTGCGTGCCCTCTCTGGCACGCGTGGCATAGGTTCGCCATCACTGCCCTAGGGTTTTGCTACGTTTAGCCACCATTAGGGGTTCTGATGGCAAGATCTTTTCAAGTGTCTTATCCTGTTTTAGAATCGGCCAAAATCTGGACATAGCATTACGTAGATCTTTCCACCTATTATTGTAGTTGGTAATAAACCGTATCTGATTTCCTTCTCGTGGCCGTTTTTTGAAGTTGAGGAGATTACTCCTAGGTTCTTCCACTGCTCGGTTATATCCCCTTTCAATATCACTGGGTTGATAGCCCCGAGCCAAAAATCGTTGTCGCAGAAGGTTGGATTCTTCTTCAAATTTGTCAGGTAAGTCACAGATACATTTAACCCTGAGGAATTGTCCAGTCGGTATTGCTCTTATGACATGATAGGGATGAGCTGAGTTAGCATGCAGGAACGCGTTCACACTGGTTTCCTTACGGAAGATAGTAGTATGTAGATTTCCTGTATCATCTACACTAATTTTTAGATCTAAAAAATCAACTTCCTTCTGAGAAATACTGTAGGTAAGTTTAATATTCAGCGTGTTATTGTTTAGTTCCGTCAAGAATTCATCCAGGTGATGTCTGGTACCCTGCCAAACAAAGATGATATCATCAATAAAACGCATCCAGGACAAATCCTGTCCCCCATGCTGGTAAGTATGATCGACCGCCTCCCTCTCCCAGAATCCAAGGAAGAGATTGGCGTAAGAGGGGGCACAGGCCGCCCCCATAGCCACTCCTTGGATCTGGAGAAAGAGGCGGTCCTTGAAAACAAAAAAATTGTGATTGAGGACATACTCCAATAGTATAAGAAGAAGATCCATCAGCTCAGCTTCCATGCCACTTGATCTCAAATAGAACCTGATCGCTTGCATACCCAAGGAATGGTCAATGGAGGTGTACAACGATTCCACATCTGCTGTGACCAAATACATATCATCCTCCAGAGTAATATCCTCAATCCGCTGCAGAACCTCCGTTGAATCCTTTATATATGATGGCAAGGTGAGTACGATTGGTTTGAGGTAATAATCAAGGAATTTACAAATCGGTTCACACAATCCACCTCTCCCAGAAACAATGTCACTTTTCTGTTGAGGTGCCTATACTTTTGCACCGGTCAGATTTTGGTTTAATGCATATTGCACATTTTCTGTTAGTACAATAAACCTCATTTCAATCCTGAAATATTACTGTGTCCATCAGTTATTAGATAGATCAAACTGAAATGGCTGTTGCAAACACCAAAATATTTAGAACTAAAAATGATTAAGATTAATAGGGGTGCCCAAACTTTTTCATAGGACTGTATCTGTAAAACAAACTGGTGCTAGAACGCCAGAGATAGAGTCATACACGCATCTCTATTGTATTTCCTGCTCAACTATATTGAGGCCGCCATTTTGGTTTAGATGAATCGCCGTTATTTTTTTGTTGAAAAAAACAAAATTTGAAATATTTAGGTGGAATCCGGTTCATGACGTAACGGTTCACCCAGCACTGTATCCTCTCCACCTGCAACACATTGGTCACATCTCCCGTCATTGAGAAGGCGGTCAGTGGTCAGATTGTCTACTGCGGTATACCGGACCGTTGTGTCACCATCTCCTAATGAAGTATAAGATGAGATTTGGGTTCATGGTTTTGGTAACCACCATTGTGACCTCTGTATATTTGCAGACTGGTCTTTGTGGGTCACATTGTATGTCGCGTCGTATATTGTAGCAGTATGTTATTTATTGTGTTCTGTTCTTCTATCTCTATGTTGTGTGTTCCATGTACTGCAGCATACGTTGCGCTATCGACGCCCCTCTCATCGCTCTAAGCAAATAGGGAATCTTCCAAATCTCTGTTTGTCTTTTTTTTCATTATCTTGCTTGTAAACAGGACCTGAGTCCCAGAGATATCACAGCGCTGGGCAGCTTCGGAGCAGTCACTGACTATCCAGCACCATGTCACTCTACATCTGGCTGGTTCTCATCATTGCCGACACAGCAGTGCACATTGAAGGTAAGTCTCAGCAAGTAATAGGTTCCTGAGGAGCTGGGAATTGGGACATGCTCATTCAGGGTCTAGAAGGGTCCAAGGTCATTCTAGATGGTGGAGGTCCCAAAACAAGAACTAATGGACACAAGGTCCAGGAAGTTTGACCACCAGAATGAAGTCCAGAACATCATTGGTTATAGAAGACCAGATATTGTATGAGAAGTCGTGACAGCTATGTGTCCATTAGACCTACACCTGGTCTGACTGATGATGCAGGAGAAGGTTACATGGATCCACCAAGAGCTCAGAATATTGAGATTTATAACATTAGAATTATCTGATGCCCCAAAGTTTCTTTATGATGGTTTCCAGCAGTAAACTCTTTACCCATAAGAGCAAGAATACTCTGCACTATGACCCAGAACTCCTCATACCTGCGCCTCCTCCTCTTCTAATGTCCATACCTATGCATTCTTCTCCTCATACCTTCTCCTCCATCTCTACCTGCCTCTTCTAATGTCCATACCTGCTCCTTCTCATACCTGCTTCTTCTTCCCCTCATACCTGCTCCTTCTCATACTTACTCGTTCTCATACCTACTCCTCCTCCTCATACCTGTTCCTTTTCTTCATACCTGCTCCTTCTTCTCCTCATACCTGTTCCTTATTCGTCTCATACCTGCTCCTCCACAAACTTGCTCCTCCTCATACCTGCTCCTTATTCTTCTCATACCTGCTCCTCCTCATACCTGCTCCTTCTTCTTCTCATATCTTCTTCTCCTCATACCTGCTCCTTATTCTTCTCATACCTGCTCCTCCTCATACCTGCTCCTTCTTCTTCTCATATCTTCTTCTCCTCATACCTGCTCCTAATTCTTCTCATACCTGCTCCTCCTCATACCTGCTCCTTCTTATCGTCATACCTGCTCCTCCTCATACCTACTCCTTCTCCTCCTCATATCTACTTCATCTCCTGCTCAGTTTTCTGACATTGCCAGGTTTTATGGAGAGACTGTATCTCATCTATAGCTCTCACTCCCAGGACTGGCAATGTGTGTGTTTTCTGTAACGTCCTGGACGGTATATTTAGATGCTTTTGTTTTCCCTGGTGATATTAGTAATAGGGACTACCTGTGAACTACCCCAATACAGGCACCCTATACCCTGCCCCACTGTCGGCATCAGATGGAGTGACCTCCATAGTCATGTTACAGCAGGAATGTCCTATGGTGGTTAACTCAACCCTGCTTGTAAATCTCATCACATGGTCAATATGAAACAAATACTGTGCAATGTAAATAGTGAAGGGGTCACAGCACTTGCATGAGCACCTTGATGCATTGAAACAGCTGATCAGCAGAGGTCCTGGATGTTGCCCCCCCCCCCCCCAATGATATATGTTATTAATACCAAAAAAGTTAAATACTCTTTTAACCCCTTCCTTTCACGCTCAGCGTATAGTTAATGTTCAACGCTGTAATGCCATGGACACAGGAGCTGTTTCTGTGGCATTACTTCAGGTCTCACAACATCCGGGAGTCCGGGAGCAAGATCACCCCCCTGTTATTCCTTGTATCCCCCACGATAAGATTGTGGGGTCCAAAGGGTTGCCAGGAAGCCAAGCAAAGACCTCCTGACTGCCTATGCCCATTACACATACGAATGGGCGATGTTCTGCAGGACCTACACTGGGGATTAGAGATCCAAGTTGAAATCCCCTTGTGGGACAGGAAAAAGTAAAAAAAAAAAGTTTAAAAAAAAGTTAAAAATAAAAAAATAAACATTTGAAAAACACATAAAAAAAACAAACATGTTAGGTGTCCCCACTATCCAAAAATAGCATTTATTAAAACAATATACAATGCATTGTGAAAGTATTTGCCCCCTTGAACTTTTCAACCTTTTGCCACATTTCAGGCTTCAAACATAAAGATAGCAAATTTAAATTTTTGGGGGAAGAATCAGCAACAAGTGGGAGACAATTGTGAAGGGGAAGGAAATTTATTGGATATTTTAAACTTTTTTAACAAATAAAAAACTGAAAACTGAGGTGTGCAATATTATTCGCCCCTTTCCTTTCTGTGCAGCAGACTGACTCCAGCAGTTCAGTTCCGATCTCTGAATGATCCAGTGTTGTCCTAAGTGACTGATGATGAGACATAGAATCCCCCGGTGTAACAAGTCTCCGTATAATGCACCTGCTCTGTGATAGGCTCAGGATCTGTATAAAGCGCAGAGAGCATCATGAAGACCAAGGAACACACCAGGCAGCTCCCAGATATTGTTGTAGAGAAGTTTAAAGTCAGATGTGGATGCAAAAAGATTTCCCAAGGAGCCTGTGCAAGCAATCCTATTGTAATGGAAGGAGGATCAGACCGCTGCAAATCTACCAAGACCCGGCCGTCCCTCTAAACAAGGAGAAGACTGATCAGAGATGGAGCCAAGAGGCCCAGGATCACTCTGGAGGACCTGCAGAGATCTACAGCTGAGGTGCAGGGAGAGTCTGTCCATAGGACCACAATCAGTCCCTGTACACTGCACAGAGCTGCCCTTTATGGAAGAGCGGCAAGAAGAAGCCATTACTCACAGATATCTGGTGTAACGTTTGCCACAAGCCCCCGGGGAGACCCCAAACATGTAGAAGAGGGGCTCTGCTCAGAGGGAACCAAAATCCTACTGTATGGCCACAATGCAAAATGAGATGTTTGGGGTAAAAGCAACACAGCCCCCTGATCACTCCCTGATCCCCACTGTCACACATGGTGGGCGCGGCATCAGGGTTTGGGCCTAGGAAGATGGAGCCAAATCCAGGAGCATTCTGGAAGAAAACCTGAGACTGGAGACTGCAAAAGACCTGAGACTGGGACGCAGATTTATCTTCCAACAAGACAATGATCCAAAACATAAAGCAAAATCTACAATGGAACGGTTCCCAAATAATCGTCTCCGGGTGTGAGAACGGCCAAGTCACAGTCCAGACCTGAATCCCATCGAGAATCTGTGGAAAGAGCTGAAGCTGCTGCACAAACGTCTCCATCCAACCTCACTGAGCGCCAGCTGTTCTGCAAGGAAGAAGGGGCGAGACTGATAGAGACAAAGCCCGAGCGACTTGTAATCGCAGCAACAGGGGGCGCTACAAAGTATTAACACAAGGGGGCGCTACAAAGTATTAACACAAGGGGGCTGAGTAACTTTGCACACTCAATTTTTCAGTTTTTATTTGTTATAAAAGTTTAATGTATCCAATAAATTTCCTTCCCCTTCACAATTGTCTCCCACTTGTTGATTCTTCCCCCCAAATTAAAATTTGATCTCTTTATGTTTGAGACCTGAAATGTGGCAAAAGGTTGAAAAGTTCAAGGGGGCGAATACTTTCGCAAGGAAGTGTAACTCACAATGAGCAAAATAATGTATTTTAGTCACTTTGCTTTCTCCATAAAAGAAAATAAAAAGTGATCGGAAGCCGCCAGGTCGTGTATAGCGCAGAGCGAGCACCGTAACAACGAAACACAAAGAATAAGCCCTCACATGGCAATGTGGACAGAAAAATCAAAAAGTTATAGATTATGGAAGGCGGGACGACAAATATGAAAAAAGTCTCCGAGCATTAATGTACAAACTATCTGGGGACCTTAAAGGGTTAAATGGATCATCCACCTTATAAAAATTGATGGCCTATATTGTCCATCAATTTTAGACTGGTGGTGGTCCGACTGGCAGCGCCCCTGCAGATCAGCCGTTTCTTAGAGTTCATTATATGCTGGGAACTGGTCTCTCTCCATATTCTTGATAACAGCGATAGTTGTACCCTGACAAGGCTATGGGGCACCACTGCAGTACCCATAACCACAGCATTCAAGAATACACCATAAAGATGGGGTAGAGGGCCCCAGTCAAAGTTTGCAACAGGACCCACCACTGATGGAGAAGCTTTGGAGATAACATGTTCCTCGTCCTCCTCTCTTTCAGGTTGCTCAGATGGAGTCCTCAGACCTGCAGAGATCATAGTCTCCGTTGATCGCTTTGGCCTTGGCAAAAATTTCCATGAATTGGAGTCTGTCAGAAGATTTGTAGAAGAATTGCAGAATGCCACAAACCACCCGGTGAAGCTGTACTTGTACGACTTCTTAAACTACAAGAACTTCCATGAGCATTTTAACAAGTACCCAGGTCCGGTCAACTTTATCCCACAGAAAGGCAACGTTGCGGAATTTGTGAACTCCATGACGTGGAGGCCGCAGGCCGGCAGCGGTCACAAGTCACACATCCTAATCTTCATTCTCCACAGCTCCTCCCCCTACGTGTATATGATGCCAAAAATACCAAAACTGAAGAGAGTTGGAGTGGAGATATTTGCACTGACAACCAAGATCTCTGATGACTATGAATTGTATGACATCGTGTCCTACCCATCGAAGACCCATTTATATGATGTGCTGGATTATACAAGTATTGATAGAGCCCTATCCGCACTGGCACGATCCGTGTGTCGCAGCATCGAGCTGAAGGAAAGACATGCCAAGAAGGCCCGTAAGTCTCCCGAAGAGCACTTAACCCTTAACACTAGATCCCAGGAGATATCAGTCCTGGTGGCATCCTCCATTGTTCTCCTTGTTAGAGAGTAAGACATAGAAGGTTCCCGCTGGTTCCTGTGTCATTCAGGGACCATTGGCAGAATGATCCTAGGACTCCTCTCTCTGCAGTGTCCCAATAGGATCATCACTACTGAAGACTTCTTGAGTATTTTGTGGTGGTTCTACACTTAGATGTACTAGATCTACAGGACTATAACTGGACTACACCAATGTGGCTGGAAGAGGTAGATGGTACATCCTTCCACCTTAGATCGTTCTAGGAACTAGGAGGAGACAGTCCCCTTCTTCCCAGCTCGGGATGTGTCCACCATAAGCCCAATTTTGCCCAACTATCATCGTTTTAGCATTCCTCCACTGGGATGCTGCATATCCACCACAAACACTGGGGTGGGGTATCTGTGGAGGGGGGAACCGGCACATGATCTAACCAGTATAAACCTGGCCTCCCTCTTCATGGGCCCCTCAGCAGCCATATCTTCTGTCTAGATGATATATAGGCCCTTGTTCATTGTGTTGAGGAAGAGAAGTGACAACCATTTGAGGCACATTATTATCTCCTTGATTGTCACTTCTGCTTACCGTTTATTACCCGTGGTGCTATGATAAGTATACCTACTGCCCCGTCCATTGTATGTGTAGTGGCCTATGACGTGATTGCTGATCCTTCTGCTCTTCGTCAGTCTTGTCTCAGGTACGGTTGGTGGACGGTGGTGATCGTTGCCGGGGAAGAGTGGAGCTTCTCTACAATAATACCTGGGGCTGGCTTAGTGATAAGCACTGGGACAGACATGGAGCGGATGTCATCTGCAGGCAGCTGGGGTGTGGACCTTCTCTGGAGGCTTTGAAAGGAGATGCATTCGGGTTTGCGTCTGGGAATGTCTTGGATCAGGTGGACTGTACTGGAAATGAGCGTGATGTTTCAGAGTGTTTATTGGGAACATGGACGGAACCAGACCCAACAAGACCTCAACATAATGCAGGGGTCAGCTGCTTGTCTTCTGGTGAGTCTTCTAAGTTCCTATTATTGAGGTTCTACCTTCTTTTTACTAACATGGCTTCCTTGCTCCTTACCACACAGGTGTCGGCAAGGTTCGCCTGGTCGATGGCTCTGGATCTTGTGATGGGATAGTGGAGGTTTCTGTCAATAACTCGTGGAATAGATTCTGTCTCTGGAACTTCAATGTGCAAGAAGCTTCGGTTGTATGCAGAGAGATGGGCTGTGGACCACTTGTACAGGTCCAGGAAAATGTGGCTGTAAAAGCTGCACCAAGGTGGAGGATGGTGGAGGAAACACATTGTTCTGGGGCAGAGTCTCAGATATCTGAATGTAGCCTGAGCATCTGGAGCTCACAGCCATGCCTTTACAATGTCCAGGCAAAAATTGTTTGTTCTCCAACAGGTGCGACCACCACAGAACTTGTACATGTGAAGGGTATTAGAAAGTGTTTGTTGTCATATGTATGTTTGTAAAGTAGGCATGTCTACACCACCATCACTACACCACCAGTTGTGATCCTCCACAACTCAGCTCCATCATTAATGTCTTATTCTGTAGAGCACATAGAAGACATGTGTATGTCACCGCCAGGCCCTTCACAGCTCAGTTCCAAGACTCATAGATTATTTCATAGAGATCATAGTAGACATGTCCACAATACCAGCTGATCCTCCTCAGCTAAGCTCTATTGCTAAAGTCGTCTTGTGCAGGGCTCACAGTTAACATGTCCACACCACCCACTGGTTCTCTACAGATCAGATTCACCAATAATGTCTTCTTCTGCAGGTCTCAGAGCTTATCCACTGCACATCTCCACCAATGTCCTGTGTATTTCATAGCAAACATGTTCCCACCATAGCGGATCCACCACAGTTCAGTTTCACCACTTATGTCTAGACATGTCCACACCACCAGTTCAGGTTCACCATTGATGTTTTCTTATACATGTAGAGTACATAGAAGATATTTTCACACAGCAACTTGTCCTCCGTAGATCAGTTCCACCATTGTTGTCTTTTCCTGCGTATCATATGATAGACATGCCTATACCACCAGTGGGTCCTCCATAGTTTAGGTTCACCACCGATGTGTTGTTTTGTAAAGTTCATGGTAGACCTGTCCATATTACCAGCTGGCCCTCCAGAGTTCAGCTCCACCTCTAATGCCTTCTCCTGTATACCTCATCGTAGATAAGATGACTTATAAGTCAACGCCATAAGAGTTTATCTTCCACAGCTATGCTCCACCACCAATGTCTGCTCTTATAGACCTCATAGTAGATATGCCATGACTTCCATCTGGCCTTCCACTTCTCGGTTCCACTTCTCCTTTCTGCTTATGTCTTGTGTAGCTATATCCAAGGTGGCATTGATTGGGGGAAACAGCGTGTGCTCCGGAAAAGTGAAGGTTCTCCAGGATAAGACATGGAACGTGGTGCCAACCCATGAATGGGACGTTGAGGAGGAGGCAGTGCTATGTAGACAGCTAGGCTGTGGCCTTGCTATTGAGCGCGCTCTTGTCAAAGAAATACCAAGATTTGGAATCAAAGATGCCAAAACCAACCTACGCAATATCTACTGTTCCGGCCATGAAACAAGTCTGTCTGGTTGTAGCTCTGTCTTGTCCAAAGGACACAGTTGTGATTCTGGAGAAGCCGAGGTCCTGTGTTCACAAATAGGTAAGAAGATCCAAATCAAACAGAGGACAAATGTCAAGGTCCAAAGTCTGAGGCTGCACTACTGAGAGGTTCTGACTGCGGTCAGGTGCAGTGTTGTAATAGAGACACCATCAACATCAATGTCTCCAATCTGCCATGGTTATAGCGCTGTATATATTATATTCAGTAATGACGGGCACCAGTGGGCAGTGCCAGTAGTGTACACTCCATGTAACGGGTCTGTATCCTCCTATATCATGTCTACGTCTTCTCTTGCAGGGATATCTGAGGTGAGACTTGTTGGTGGGCACTCCTCATGTTCAGGACGGGTAGAGGTCTTCTACAACCAGGCCTGGGGCACCGTGTGTGATAACACCTGGGATCTCTCTGATGCCAGTGTAGTGTGCAGACAGGTTGGCTGTGGTCCTGCGGTGCGGGCCCCTGGTGCAGCGTATTTCAACCCCGGGTCTGGATCAATATGGCTGGAAAAACTGTTCTGTAACGGAACCGAGTCATCGATATCTCAGTGCGGAGGAGTCATATCCAAAAACAGTCTCTGTAACCACTCACAGGATGCGGGTGTGATCTGTACAGGTGAGCGTGGAGTCACCATCATAGAGTGCCCCGATATATCATACAGAGGATCCCCGTGTAATATCATACATGTAATACAGATACTCCACATGTAATATCACACATGTAATACAGACACTCCCCATGTATTATCACACATGTAATACAGACTCTCCACATGTAATATCACACATGTAATACAGACACTCCACATGTAATATCACACATGTAATATAGACCCTACCCATGTAATATCATACATGTAATACAGACACTCCACATGTAATACAGACCCTACCCATGTAATATCACACATGTAATACAGACACTCCCCATGTATTATCACACATGTAATACAGACTCTCCACATGTAATATCACACATGTAATACAGACTCTCCACATGTAATATCACACATGTAATACAGACCCTACCCATGTAATATCACACATGTAATACAGACACTCCCCATGTAATATCACACATGTAATACAGACACTCCCCATGTAATATCATGCATGTAATACAGACACTCCACATGTAATATCACACAGGTAATACAGACACTCCACATGTAATATCACACATATAATACAGACACTCCCCATGTAATATCACACATGTAATACAGACCCTACCCATGTAATATCATACATGTAATACAGACACTCCCCATGTATTATTACACATGTAATACAGACACTCCCCATGTAATATCATGCATGTAATACAGACACTCCACATGTAATATCACACAGGTAATACAGACACTCCACATGTAATATCACACATGTAATACAGACACTCCCCATGTATTATTACACATGTAATACAGACACTCCCCATGTAATATCATGCATGTAATACAGACACTCCACATGTAATATCACACAGGTAATACAGACACTCCCCATGTAATATCACACATGTAATACATATGATATTGTAGATCACACAAATATTACATGCTGTGAAGTGTCTCCTCCCATGAGCAGTACATGGGGTCACATACTTTTCAGTATCTCTCTGTGTCCTGTGTGTCCCCTGACATGAGCGGTACACGGGGTCACATACTTCTCGGTGTCACTTGTTGCGTCTCTTATTCTGTTGCTATTAGAGCAGATAATAATGAACGTTATACTTTACAGATAAGGAAACACTGTAGCTGATGTCATGTGACCGGCTGACGTGTGATGTCACCGCGCTGCCGCCTCCTCCTCCTGATGTCTTTCCTATCATTTCTTCAGTCACTCTTGTGTCTCCCCCACCACATGGGGGCGCTCACTAGAAACAACAAGTCATGATAATTAATAAGATGTCGTGTAATCAACGATTAAAGAGGAAACACCAGGAATAGTTGTCATAGTCACATAGTAATTGTGGTAGAGAAGTTCTCCATCTTCCTGAGCTCTTTATATTTTTGTTGTGTTGCCTCCATCTTTCTTTCTGCCCCTTCCATCTTCCTCCCCCTCTAGCTTTCTACTTCCTTCATCTCCATCTTTCTTCCTTCTTCCACATCATCTCCCTTCTTCCTCCATCTTCCTTCTTCCTCCATCTTCCTTCTTCCTCCATCTCCCTTCTTCCTCCATCTCCCTTCTTCCTCCATCTTCCTCCATCTCCCTTCTTCCTCCATCTTCCTTCCTCCTCCATCTTCCTTCTTCCTCCATCTCCCTTCTTCCTCCATCTTCCTTCCTCCTCCATCTTCCTTCCTCCTCCATCTCCCATCCTCATCCATCTTCCTTCTCCTTCCATCTTCCTCAATGAATATGATGCTCCGAGTCTGTTTCTTATTGCACAACCTTGATCCTTGCAGTATAGCTTACTTTAGGGGAAGCAGAGCTCATATCTAGCTGTAAATACAGGTCATCACCCATCAGTAACAAGATGGACAGATCCTGCGTAGAGATGAGTGAGTATATTCCATCGAATACCTCCCCTGCATAGTTATTGATGTAAAAAAGTGTCAGGGAAGGTTGGAGGGGCATCGAATTTTTACTGCGTTTACCACGTGGTATTCGAGGTGGTACACCAATAACTATGCAGGGGAAGTATTCGATCAAATACTACTCGCTCATCTCTATTCCTGCGAGCTCCCAGTGTCTGCTTCCAGTGGTGACCAGATCCAGGAGTAAGTGGTTAGTCTAATGGACGAGTCTCGTGACATAAGCAGTACATGGGGGTCACATACTTTTCAGTATCGCTTTGTGTCCTGTTTGCCTTCTCCCATAACTCCTCCTTATATAGTTCCCTCATGACAGTGTGGTGGCCCAGAACACTGGTATCTTCATACGCCATACCTCCCCTGGAACTACCACATAGGAGACTTATTCCTTCAGCCTATCACTACTAGTAACCATACAGGCCTATACAGGTCACCTATCACTACTTGTAACCATACAGGCCTATACAGGTCACCTATCACTACTAGTAAACATACAGGCCTATACAGGACACCTATCACTACTAGTAACCATACAGGACTATACAGGACACCTATCACTACTAGTAACCATACAGACCTATACAGGTCACCTATCACTACTAGTAACCATACAGGCCTATACAGGTCACCTATCACTACTAGTAACCATACAGACCTATACAGGTCACCTATCACTACTAGTAACCATACAGGCCTATACAGGTCACCTATCACTACTAGTAACCATACAGGCCTATACAGGACACCTATCACTACTAGTAACCATACAGGCCTATACAGGTCACCTATCACTACTAGTAACCATACAGACCTATACAGGTCACCTATCACTACTAGTAACCATACAGTAACCATACAGTAACCATACAGGACTACTAGTAACCATACAGGCCTATACAGGACACCTATCACTACTAGTAACCATACAGACCTATACAGGTCACCTATCACTACTAGTAACCATACAGGCCTATACAGGTCACCTATCACTACTAGTAACCATACAGGCCTATACAGGTCACCTATCACTACTAGTAACCATACAGGCCTATACAGGTCACCTATCACTACTAGTAACCATACAGGCCTATACAGGACACCTATCACTACTAGTAACCATACAGACCTATACAGGACACCTATCACTACTAGTAACCATACAGACCTATACAGGTCACCTATCACTACTAGTAACCATACAGACCTATACAGGTCACCTATCACTACTAGTAACCATACAGGCCTATACAGGTCACCTATCACTACTAGTAACCATACAGGCCTATACAGGTCACCTATCACTACTAGTAACCATACAGGCCTATACAGGTCACCTATCACTACTAGTAACCATACAGGCCTATACAGGTCACCTATCACTACTAGTAACCATACAGTAACCATACAGTAACCATACAGGACTACTAGTAACCATACAGGCCTATACAGGTCACCTATCACTACTAGTAACCATACAGGCCTATACAGGTCACCTATCACTACTAGTAACCATACAGGCCTATACAGGTCACCTATCACTACTAGTAACCATACAGGTCTATACAGGTCACCTATCACTACTAGTAACCATACAGGCCTATACAGGTCACCTATCACTACTAGTAACCATACAGGCCTATACAGGTCACCTATCACTACTAGTAACCATACAGGCCTATACAGGTCACCTATCACTACTAGTAACCATACAGGCCTATACAGGTCACCTATCACTACTAGTAACCATACAGGCCTATACAGGTCACCTATCACTACTAGTAACCATACAGGCCTATACCGGTCACCTATCACTACTAGTAACCATACAGGCCTATACAGGTCACCTATCACTACTAGTAACCATACAGGCCTATACAGGTCACCTATCACTACTAGTAACCATACAGGCCTATACAGGACACCTATCACTACTAGTAACCATACAGGCCTATACAGGTCACCTATCACTACTAGTAACCATACAGGCCTATACAGGACACCTATCACTACTAGTAACCCTACAGGCCTATACAGGACACCTATCACTACTAGTAACCCTACAGGCCTATACAGGTCACCTATCACTACTAGTAACCATACAGGCCTATACAGGACACCTATCACTACTAGTAACCCTACAGGCCTATACAGGTCACCTATCACTACTAGTAACCATACAGGCCTATACCGGTCACCTATCACTACTAGTAACCATACAGACCTATACAGGACACCTATCACTACTAGTAACCCTACAGGCCTATACAGGTCACCTATCACTACTAGTAACCATACAGACCTATACAGGTCACCTATCACTACTAGTAACCATACAGACCTATACAGGTCACCTATCACTACTAGTAACCATACAGGCCTATACAGGTCACCTATCACTACTAGTAACCATACAGGTCACCTATCACTACTTGTAACCATACAGGCCTATACAGGTCACCTATCACTACTAGTAAACATACAGGCCTATACAGGACACCTATCACTACTAGTAACCATACAGGACTATACAGGACACCTATCACTACTAGTAACCATACAGACCTATACAGGTCACCTATCACTACTAGTAACCATACAGGCCTATACAGGTCACCTATCACTACTAGTAACCATACAGACCTATACAGGTCACCTATCACTACTAGTAACCATACAGGCCTATACAGGTCACCTATCACTACTAGTAACCATACAGGCCTATACAGGACACCTATCACTACTAGTAACCATACAGGCCTATACAGGTCACCTATCACTACTAGTAACCATACAGACCTATACAGGTCACCTATCACTACTAGTAACCATACAGGCCTATACAGGTCACCTATCACTACTAGTAACCATACAGGCCTATACAGGTCACCTATCACTACTAGTAACCATACAGGCCTATACAGGTCACCTATCACTACTAGTAACCATACAGGCCTATACAGGACACCTATCACTACTAGTAACCATACAGACCTATACAGGACACCTATCACTACTAGTAACCATACAGACCTATACAGGTCACCTATCACTACTAGTAACCATACAGACCTATACAGGTCACCTATCACTACTAGTAACCATACAGGCCTATACAGGTCACCTATCACTACTAGTAACCATACAGGCCTATACAGGTCACCTATCACTACTAGTAACCATACAGGCCTATACAGGTCACCTATCACTACTAGTAACCATACAGGCCTATACAGGTCACCTATCACTACTAGTAACCATACAGGCCTATACAGGACACCTATCACTACTAGTAACCCTACAGGCCTATACAGGTCACCTATCACTACTAGTAACCATACAGTAACCATACAGTAACCATACAGGACTACTAGTAACCATACAGGCCTATACAGGACACCTATCACTACTAGTAACCATACAGGCCTATACAGGTCACCTATCACTACTAGTAACCATACAGGTCTATACAGGTCACCTATCACTACTAGTAACCATACAGGCCTATACAGGTCACCTATCACTACTAGTAACCATACAGTAACCATACAGTAACCATACAGGACTACTAGTAACCATACAGGCCTATACAGGACACCTATCACTACTAGTAACCATACAGGCCTATACAGGTCACCTATCACTACTAGTAACCATACAGGTCTATACAGGTCACCTATCACTACTAGTAACCATACAGGCCTATACAGGTCACCTATCACTACTAGTAACCATACAGTAACCATACAGTAACCATACAGGACTACTAGTAACCATACAGGCCTATACAGGTCACCTATCACTACTAGTAACCATACAGGTCTATACAGGTCACCTATCACTACTAGTAACCATACAGGCCTATACAGGTCACCTATCACTACTAGTAACCATACAGGCCTATACAGGTCACCTATCACTACTAGTAACCATACAGGCCTATACAGGTCACCTATCACTACTAGTAACCATACAGGCCTATACAGGTCACCTATCACTACTAGTAACCATACAGGCCTATACAGGTCACCTATCACTACTAGTAACCATACAGGCCTATACCGGTCACCTATCACTACTAGTAACCATACAGGCCTATACAGGTCACCTATCACTACTAGTAACCATACAGGCCTATACAGGACACCTATCACTACTAGTAACCCTACAGGCCTATACAGGTCACCTATCACTACTAGTAACCATACAGGCCTATACCGGTCACCTATCACTACTAGTAACCATACAGACCTATACAGGACACCTATCACTACTAGTAACCCTACAGGCCTATACAGGTCACCTATCACTACTAGTAACCATACAGACCTATACAGGTCACCTATCACTACTAGTAACCATACAGGCCTATACAGGACACCTATCACTACTAGTAACCATACAGACCTATACAGGACACCTATCACTACTAGTAACCATACAGGCCTATACAGGTCACCTATCACTACTAGTAACCATACAGGCCTATACAGGTCACCTATCACTACTAGTAACCATACAGACCTATACAGGTCACCTATCACTACTAGTAACCATACAGGCCTATACAGGTCACCTATCACTACTAGTAACCATACAGGCCTATACAGGTCACCTATCACTACTAGTAACCATACAGTAACCATACAGTAACCATACAGGACTACTAGTAACCATACAGGCCTATACAGGACACCTATCACTACTAGTAACCATACAGGCCTATACAGGTCACCTATCACTACTAGTAACCATACAGACCTATACAGGTCACCTATCACTACTAGTAACCCTACAGGCCTATACAGGTCACCTATCACTACTAGTAACCATACAGGCCTATACAGGACACCTATCACTACTAGTAACCATACAGGACTATACAGGTCACCTATCACTACTAGTAACCATACAGGCCTATACAGGTCACCTATCACTACTAGTAACCATACAGGCCTATACAGGACACCTATCACTACTAGTAACCATACAGGCCTATACAGGTCACCTATCACTACTAGTAACCATACAGGCCTATACAGGACACCTATCACTACTAGTAACCATACAGGCCTATACAGGTCACCTATCACTACTAGTAACCCTACAGGCCTATACAGGTCACCTATCACTACTAGTAACCATACAGACCTATACAGGTCACCTATCACTACTAGTAACCATACAGGCCTATACAGGTCACCTATCACTACTAGTAACCATACAGGCCTATACAGGACACCTATCACTACTAGTAACTGTTAAATCTCATAATTTGCTGAACTTAGAGTGTGAGTGGAGAAGGTCATGGAGTAGCATTTGTGTCCAGCATGTCATCCTTGACAGATGAAGGGGCTAGTGGAATGTTGGGTGGAGGTAGAAGAAGTCTCGTTACTAACAACAATACGTCAGTGTAGCCAAACTTAGGGCTATGGTCAAACAAGGAACGATCCGGAGTACATGGAAGGATCATACCTACACCTTTCCTTATGGGGAAAAAACTTGGATGAGGGTAAAGCATCCTCAGCCTTTATAAGCAGGCTTTGGTAACATGGAGGTAGAGCACTAACTCCACCTTCATACCAGCTCTCACTCTCTTCATATTGACACTTGTTATTTGTCATGCATATTCTATGTTCTTTTAACTTTGTTTAATTTTTGGACTGTAACCTATCTATTTGTTTGAATTAAACCTTCGTTTGCTGTTTTAACCACAAATTGGATTGGACTCCAGCTGCTTCTTGGTATCACCGAAGTACACCTCTTGTCTCATCAGTCAAGTGGTGTGGGACGTTATTTAACAGTAACCCTACAGGCCTATACAGGTCACCTATCACTACTAGTAACCATACAGGCCTATACCGGTCACCTATCACTACTAGTAACCATACAGACCTATACAGGACACCTATCACTACTAGTAACCATACAGGCCTATACTGGTCACCTATCACTACTAGTAACCATACAGGCCTATACAGGTCACCTATCACTACTAGTAACCATACAGACCTATACAGGACACCTATCACTACTAGTAACCCTACAGACCTATACAGGTCACCTATCACTACTAGTAACCATACAGGCCTATACAGGTCACCTATCACTACTAGTAACCATACAGGCCTATACAGGTCACCTATCACTACTAGTAACCATACAGGCCTATACAGGTCACCTATCACTACTAGTAACCATACAGGCCTATACAGGACACCTATCACTACTAGTAACCATACAGGCCTATACAGGTCACCTATCACTACTAGTAACCATACAGGCCTATACAGGTCACCTATCACTACTAGCAACCATACAGGCCTATACAGGTCACCTATCACTACTAGTAACCATACAGGCCTATACAGGACACCTATCACTACTAGTAACCATACAGGCCTATACAGGTCACCTATCACTACTAGTAACCATACAGGTCTATACAGGTCACCTATCACTACTAGTAACCATACAGGCCTATACAGGTCACCTATCACTACTAGTAACCATACAGGCCTATACAGGTCACCTATCACTACTAGTAACCATACAGGCCTATACAGGTCACCTATCACTACTAGTAACCATACAGGCCTATACAGGACACCTATCACTACTAGTAACCATACAGGCCTATACCGGTCACCTATCACTACTAGTAACCATACAGACCTATACAGGTCACCTATCACTACTAGTAACCATACAGGCCTATACTGGTCACCTATCACTACTAGTAACCATACAGGCCTATACCGGTCACCTATCACTACTAGTAACCCTACAGGCCTATACAGGTCACCTATCACTACTAGTAACCATACAGGCCTATACAGGTCACCTATCACTACTAGTAACCATACAGGCCTATACAGGTCACCTATCACTACTAGTAACCATACAGGCCTATACAGGACACCTATCACTACTAGTAACCATACAGGCCTATACAGGTCACCTATCACTACTAGTAACCATACAGTAACCATACAGTAACCATACAGGACTACTAGTAACCATACAGGCCTATACAGGACACCTATCACTACTAGTAACCATACAGGCCTATACAGGTCACCTATCACTACTAGTAACCATACAGGCCTATACAGGTCACCTATCACTACTAGTAACCATACAGACCTATACAGGTCACCTATCACTACTAGTAACCATACAGGCCTATACAGGTCACCTATCACTACTAGTAACCATACAGGCCTATACAGGTCACCTATCACTACTAGTAACCATACAGGCCTATACAGGTCACCTATCACTACTAGTAACCATACAGGCCTATACAGGTCACCTATCACTACTAGTAACCATACAGGCCTATACAGGTCACCTATCACTACTAGTAACCATACAGGCCTATACAGGTCACCTATCACTACTAGTAACCATACAGGCCTATACAGGTCACCTATCACTACTAGTAACCATACAGACCTATACAGGACACCTATCACTACTAGTAACCCTACAGGCCTATACAGGTCACCTATCACTACTAGTAACCATACAGGCCTATACAGGTCACCTATCACTACTAGTAACCATACAGGCCTATACAGGTCACCTATCACTACTAGTAACCATACAGGCCTATACAGGACACCTATCACTACTAGTAACCCTACAGGCCTATACAGGTCACCTATCACTACTAGTAACCATACAGGCCTATACCGGTCACCTATCACTACTAGTAACCATACAGACCTATACAGGACACCTATCACTACTAGTAACCCTACAGGCCTATACAGGTCACCTATCACTACTAGTAACCATACAGGCCTATACAGGTCACCTATCACTACTAGTAACCATACAGACCTATACAGGTCACCTATCACTACTAGTAACCCTACAGGCCTATACAGGTCACCTATCACTACTAGTAACCATACAGGCCTATACAGGTCACCTATCACTACTAGTAACCATACAGGCCTATACAGGTCACCTATCACTACTAGTAACCATACAGGCCTATACAGGACACCTATCACTACTAGTAACCATACAGGCCTATACAGGTCACCTATCACTACTAGTAACCATACAGGCCTATACAGGTCACCTATCACTACTAGTAACCATACAGGCCTATACAGGTCACCTATCACTACTAGTAACCATACAGGCCTATACAGGACACCTATCACTACTAGTAACCATACAGGCCTATACAGGTCACCTATCACTACTAGTAACCATACAGGCCTATACCGGTCACCTATCACTACTAGTAACCATACAGACCTATACAGGACACCTATCACTACTAGTAACCCTACAGGCCTATACAGGTCACCTATCACTACTAGTAACCATACAGACCTATACAGGTCACCTATCACTACTAGTAACCATACAGGCCTATACAGGTCACCTATCACTACTAGTAACCATACAGGCCTATACAGGTCACCTATCACTACTAGTAACCATACAGGCCTATACAGGTCACCTATCACTACTAGTAACCATACAGGCCTATACAGGACACCTATCACTACTAGTAACCATACAGGCCTATACAGGCCACCTATCACTACTAGTAACCATACAGGCCTATACAGGTCACCTATCACTACTAGTAACCATACAGGCCTATACAGGTCACCTATCACTACTAGTAACCATACAGGCCTATACAGGACACCTATCACTACTAGTAACCATACAGGCCTATACAGGACACCTATCACTACTAGTAACCATACAGGCCTATACAGGTCACCTATCACTACTAGTAACCATACAGGCCTATACAGGTCACCTATCACTACTAGTAACCATACAGGCCTATACAGGACACCTATCACTACTAGTAACCATACAGGCCTATACCGGTCACCTATCACTACTAGTAACCATACAGACCTATACAGGTCACCTATCACTACTAGTAACCATACAGGCCTATACTGGTCACCTATCACTACTAGTAACCATACAGGCCTATACCGGTCACCTATCACTACTAGTAACCCTACAGGCCTATACAGGTCACCTATCACTACTAGTAACCATACAGGCCTATACAGGTCACCTATCACTACTAGTAACCATACAGGCCTATACAGGTCACCTATCACTACTAGTAACCATACAGGCCTATACAGGACACCTATCACTACTAGTAACCATACAGGCCTATACCGGTCACCTATCACTACTAGTAACCATACAGGCCTATACCGGTCACCTATCACTACTAGTAACCATACAGACCTATACAGGTCACCTATCACTACTAGTAACCATACAGGCCTATACTGGTCACCTATCACTACTAGTAACCATACAGGCCTATACCGGTCACCTATCACTACTAGTAACCATACAGGCCTATACAGGTCACCTATCACTACTAGTAACCATACAGGCCTATACAGGACACCTATCACTACTAGTAACCATACAGGCCTATACAGGTCACCTATCACTACTAGTAACCATACAGGCCTATACAGGACACCTATCACTACTAGTAACCATACAGGCCTATACAGGACACCTATCACTACTAGTAACCATACAGACCTATACAGGTCACCTATCACTACTAGTAACCATACAGGCCTATACTGGTCACCTATCACTACTAGTAACCATACAGGCCTATACCGGTCACCTATCACTACTAGTAACCATACAGGCCTATACAGGTCACCTATCACTACTAGTAACCATACAGGCCTATACAGGACACCTATCACTACTAGTAACCATACAGGCCTATACAGGTCACCTATCACTACTAGTAACCATACAGGCCTATACAGGACACCTATCACTACTAGTAACCATACAGGCCTATACAGGACACCTATCACTACTAGTAACCATACAGGCCTATACAGGTCACCTATCACTACTAGTAACCATACAGGCCTATACAGGTCACCTATCACTACTAGTAACCATACAGACCTATACAGGTCACCTATCACTACTAGTAACCATACAGGCCTATACAGGTCACCTATCACTACTAGTAACCATACAGGCCTATACAGGTCACCTATCACTACTAGTAACCATACAGGCCTATACAGGTCACCTATCACTACTAGTAACCATACAGGACCTATACAGGTCACCTATCACTACTAGTAACCATACAGACCTATACAGGTCACCTATCACTACTAGTAACCATACAGGCCTATACAGGTCACCTATCACTACTAGTAACCATACAGGCCTATACAGGTCACCTATCACTACTAGTAACCATACAGGCCTATACAGGTCACCTATCACTACTAGTAACCATACAGGCCTATACAGGTCACCTATCACTACTAGTAACCATACAGACCTATACAGGACACCTATCACTACTAGTAACCATACAGGCCTATACAGGTCACCTATCACTACTAGTAACCATACAGGCCTATACAGGACACCTATCACTACTAGTAACCATACAGGCCTATACAGGACACCTATCACTACTAGTAACCATACAGGCCTATACAGGTCACCTATCACTACTAGTAACCATACAGACCTATACAGGACACCTATCACTACTAGTAACCATACAGGCCTATACAGGTCACCTATCACTACTAGTAACCATACAGGCCTATACAGGACACCTATCACTACTAGTAACCCTACAGGCCTATACAGGTCACCTATCACTACTAGTAACCATACAGGCCTATACCGGTCACCTATCACTACTAGTAACCATACAGACCTATACAGGACACCTATCACTACTAGTAACCATACAGGCCTATACAGGTCACCTATCACTACTAGTAACCATACAGGCCTATACAGGACACCTATCACTACTAGTAACCATACAGGCCTATACAGGACACCTATCACTACTAGTAACCATACAGGCCTATACAGGTCACCTATCACTACTAGTAACCATACAGACCTATACAGGACACCTATCACTACTAGTAACCATACAGGCCTATACAGGTCACCTATCACTACTAGTAACCATACAGGCCTATACAGGTCACCTATCACTACTAGTAACCATACAGGCCTATACAGGACACCTATCACTACTAGTAACCCTACAGGCCTATACAGGTCACCTATCACTACTAGTAACCATACAGGCCTATACAGGTCACCTATCACTACTAGTAACCATACAGACCTATACAGGACACCTATCACTACTAGTAACCCTACAGGCCTATACAGGTCACCTATCACTACTAGTAACCATACAGGCCTATACCGGTCACCTATCACTACTAGTAACCATACAGACCTATACAGGTCACCTATCACTACTAGTAACCCTACAGGCCTATACAGGTCACCTATCACTACTAGTAACCATACAGGCCTATACAGGTCACCTATCACTACTAGTAACCATACAGGCCTATACAGGTCACCTATCACTACTAGTAACCATACAGGCCTATACAGGTCACCTATCACTACTAGTAACCATACAGGCCTATACAGGTCACCTATCACTACTAGTAACCATACAGGCCTATACAGGACACCTATCACTACTAGTAACCATACAGGCCTATACAGGTCACCTATCACTACTAGTAACCATACAGGCCTATACAGGTCACCTATCACTACTAGTAACCATACAGGCCTATACAGGTCACCTATCACTACTAGTAACCATACAGGCCTATACAGGACACCTATCACTACTAGTAACCATACAGGCCTATACAGGTCACCTATCACTACTAGTAACCATACAGGCCTATACAGGTCACCTATCACTACTAGTAACCATACAGGACTATACAGGTCACCTATCACTACTAGTAACCATACAGGCCTATACCGGTCACCTATCACTACTAGTAACCATACAGGACTATACAGGTCACCTATCACTACTAGTAACCATACAGGCCTATACAGGTCACCTATCACTACTAGTAACCATACAGGCCTATACAGGTCACCTATCACTACTAGTAACCATACAGGCCTATACAGGTCACCTATCACTACTAGTAACCATACAGGCCTATACAGGACACCTATCACTACTAGTAACCATACAGGCCTATACAGGTCACCTATCACTACTAGTAACCATACAGGCCTATACAGGTCACCTATCACTACTAGTAACCATACAGGCCTATACAGGTCACCTATCACTACTAGTAACCATACAGGCCTATACAGGTCACCTATCACTACTAGTAACCATACAGGCCTATACAGGTCACCTATCACTACTAGTAACCATACAGGCCTATACAGGACACCTATCACTACTAGTAACCCTACAGGCCTATACAGGTCACCTATCACTACTAGTAACCATACAGGCCTATACCGGTCACCTATCACTACTAGTAACCATACAGACCTATACAGGACACCTATCACTACTAGTAACCCTACAGGCCTATACAGGTCACCTATCACTACTAGTAACCATACAGGCCTATACAGGACACCTATCACTACTAGTAACCATACAGGCCTATACAGGTCACCTATCACTACTAGTAACCATACAGGCCTATACAGGTCACCTATCACTACTAGTAACCATACAGGCCTATACAGGTCACCTATCACTACTAGTAACCATACAGACCTATACAGGTCACCTATCACTACTAGTAACCCTACAGGCCTATACAGGACACCTATCACTACTAGTAACCATACAGGCCTATACAGGACACCTATCACTACTAGTAACCCTACAGGCCTATACAGGTCACCTATCACTACTAGTAACCATACAGACCTATACAGGTCACCTATCACTACTAGTAACCATACAGGCCTATACAGGACACCTATCACTACTAGTAACCATACAGGCCTATACAGGTCACCTATCACTACTAGTAACCATACAGGCCTATACAGGTCACCTATCACTACTAGTAACCATACAGGCCTATACAGGACACCTATCACTACTAGTAACCATACAGGCCTATACAGGACACCTATCACTACTAGTAACCATACAGGCCTATACAGGTCACCTATCACTACTAGTAACCATACAGGCCTATACAGGACACCTATCACTACTAGTAACCATACAGGCCTATACAGGTCACCTATCACTACTAGTAACCATACAGGCCTATACAGGACACCTATCACTACTAGTAACCATACAGGCCTATACAGGACACCTATCACTACTAGTAACCATACAGGCCTATACAGGACACCTATCACTACTAGTAACCATACAGGCCTATACAGGACACCTATCACTACTAGTAACCATACAGGACTATACAGGTCACCTATCACTACTAGTAACCATACAGGCCTATACAGGTCACCTATCACTACTAGTAACCATACAGGCCTATACAGGTCACCTATCACTACTAGTAACCATACAGGCCTATACAGGTCACCTATCACTACTAGTAACCATACAGGCCTATACAGGTCACCTATCACTACTAGTAACCATACAGGCCTATACAGGTCACCTATCACTACTAGTAACCATACAGACCTATACAGGTCACCTATCACTACTAGTAACCATACAGGCCTATACAGGTCACCTATCACTACTAGTAACCATACAGGCCTATACAGGTCACCTATCACTACTAGTAACCATACAGGCCTATACAGGTCACCTATCACTACTAGTAACCATACAGGCCTATACAGGACACCTATCACTACTAGTAACCATACAGGCCTATACAGGTCACCTATCACTACTAGTAACCATACAGGCCTATACAGGTCACCTATCACTACTAGTAACCATACAGGCCTATACAGGACACCTATCACTACTAGTAACCATACAGGCCTATACCGGTCACCTATCACTACTAGTAACCATACAGACCTATACAGGACACCTATCACTACTAGTAACCATACAGGCCTATACAGGTCACCTATCACTACTAGTAACCATACAGGCCTATACAGGACACCTATCACTACTAGTAACCATACAGGCCTATACAGGTCACCTATCACTACTAGTAACCATACAGGCCTATACAGGTCACCTATCACTACTAGTAACCATACAGGCCTATACAGGTCACCTATCACTACTAGTAACCATACAGGCCTATACAGGACACCTATCACTACTAGTAACCATACAGGCCTATACAGGTCACCTATCACTACTAGTA